>NC_142531.1:3407500-3597500 GCF_964205215.1 Stylophora pistillata
GAACTTAAAATTTCTTGTACAAAGAAAAAAATATGAAAACTCCCAACTGCACTAAGAAATAAAGGAGAAGTTATAATATAAAAAGGAAGGTGTTGCTATATTGTCAGTCACTGCAATTGTGAACATGGTAAGTACAAACTATTTATAGCTCAAAACTTACCATCTTTCTTATTCTTTACAAACTATTTGTAGTTCAGATTGCCCTAAAAACTCGGTTTTTCCAACCATTTTCACTGCATTACCGCAGTAGGGTAGGACTAGAACGGAACATATGCGAACCATGCGAGTAGTCCACCCAATAAATCCCACCCATCCCATCCCACCCCAGGGGAGGACATCCATCACACAGTAATCTTGTGCGAGGGAAAATTAACGTTAACGTCTCCTTCCCCTAACCCTGTAGGAGACCCTCCATTTATTCGTCCCTATCCGAGAAGACTAGAATATCTAACCATTTCTTGATGTTATAGAAAGGTAGCATATTCTTCTCAATTATTTTAAGACCTTGAGTGTTGGTCCGGCCGGGGCTTGAACCCTCGACCTCCCGCACAACAGTCCAACGCTCTATCCCTTGAGCTAACCGAACGCTCTACTTACATTGATATTCAGCAGCTGATAAAACGAATGTCCTCTCTTTTTGTCCATGAACTTGCCAGCATCAGATGTTTCTTTGTTCAACTCACATATTCCGTTTCTAATGTTCTCGAAATTAAAAGACATACAGTTTGGACGCGCTAAGCATTGCCGAGCGCATGCCAAAACATCAGGAGTCCGCTGATAATGAATGACATATCCGAGGCGGACGTAACCATCTGTAGAACTGATCATTGATGAGCGACTCACAGGCGTTCTTATGATTACCATTCTGACAGGGGTGGGGTGAATCATTGAAATGATCAGAGCCATGATAAGCAGTGTGGTATAAGATATCATGACGTGATCTCGTCTGACTAACAAAGACAAATTTAATGGCAGCTATTACAATACCGATTATATCAGAGAATTCGTTGAAAATCGATTATAGTTAAGAGTTAATTTTTTCTAAAGTCTCTCTACACTGGTAATTGCATTCAAGAAAAGTTGAGGAAACCGAGGAGTGAAGTCAAAGTCCTTCTACATCTTGAGAATTTCTCGATAAAACGCCATAATTTCTTTTGGATGAAGTGGTTTTAAAACCATGAACACTATGGAGCTTAAGCGCGATGTTTTTTAGACGCGAACAGTAGCCTTTAGTTCGGAATTCTTATTGAATATCCAGATATTTTGCCTGAAGGGTTTGATTTGAAATCTGTATACAAATGCAACTAATTCATTAAATCAACACAGCAAAAAACGATGACAAAACTAAATAACTTGTCGCATTCCCTAAAAAGTAATTGTCATTCTGGATCCAAAAGTTCTCATCAACATTCTAAATCTGATGATATTCCTGTAAGACGTTTATTACTCGCTCTGTTTGCGTAGCTTGAATTTTGTTACTCTGGGCTGACTTTTTGTGATACACTAAGTTAATTTCAACTCCGTTAAACAAAATGATCATCACTCTCGGCTTTGAGGATAAAATGAATTATTAGATTTAAATTTCCGACTCTTACAAAAGTTGCTGTTGGTACAATATGATCCCCCCTTACCTTCTTGTCCAATCTTTTGTCAAACGCTCCACTTGTAGATTTGGACGCAGAAGTTTCAATTTAGTACTCCAAACAAGAATATCCGAATTGAGAAACACAGCATGATAGGGTTTACCTTCTGTCATCCCACAACTTGGTCTAAAGTGATTTAATTGTTGTAAGACCATAAAAAACCAAACATCTAGTATGTAACTTAGGAACACTGACTTCCTCGAAAACATTTCTCTTGCCGAAAACGTTGGTAGAGCTTAATTTATTTATTATTCAGATGACAGATAGCGTCATTTTTTATCGTTCCAATGAATTGCAATGATTTTCAAAGTAACTGTGCTGATCACAAATCAGAGTACACCATGAGATGAAGAAATGCTGCTGAATTATTATTTTCGGCGATCAACTGAATCGGAAATCAAAATTTGCCCTTTTTAGCTTTTAGGTGATTAAAACAAAAATAAGCCAGAGGAGGCAATTTCTATATATGATGCACCTAACAAGGTTCAGTGCTCATCCTGAAAAGAGCATTCTTTTGAGACCAGAGTTGCAGTAGAGATAAAGGATTTTATTGGGCTGTTGTATAGAGAAGGGCAAGGAAAATTCTCACAAGTTAGGCGGGGTCTAATGGCTGGTTCATTTGAGTATGTAATTTTAGAGGTTACTCAAAATGAATGGTGTCAGTCGTTTTTGCTGTTTTTGGTCTGTTTTATCTTTTCTTTCGTTGTTTCTAAACAAAGGGTAAACCTAAAATCGCGTACCGTTCAACAGACACTGACCTCAAAAACTTATCTTTATTCTATATAATCTCTTACTATTTTCGTTCGTTAATACATATATCTTATTAGACGTTTTGTTGTGTAGTATCGCTGAGTATTTTTACGAGTTGTGCCTTATTTTAATACAAATTCATTACAATACAAATACCGAGTAAAATACAAATAACGAGTAAAAATACTCAGCAATACTACACAATAAAACGTCTAGTAAGTTATTTATTGCCCAACGCACCAAACTGTTATAGTTCAGTGCGGGCGAATTTCGCGGATATTTATTTACGGGGAGTGCGTAGTATGCGAAGTATGCGAAGCGGAATGGAATTGGCGCGTTGTCGTGTTGCAGTTTCTATTTTCCTCAATAAATGAAGAAATTTCCTGGTCGTCTAGCTGTTTTTCCTCGTTCCATTCATCTTATAAGCTTAGATCTATATATGCCAGTCATTCCGACTCTTCGTGGTCAGAAATTTGATTCAAATTGTCCGCCATTTTTTTTTTTTAACTTAATCCAATTCTTCGCTTGCGGGATGCGAGAAAACCTATTTAACCGGTACTCTAGAGTACAAATACCGCGTGTTATTATACATTGTAGTCACCATCTGTCTTTTCATTGGCTAAACGCCCACAGTTAATTCTGGGAAACAGCGCAACCTGCAGATTATTCACTATTCTATACCTACAGATTAGTGAATAATCTGTAGGTTGCGCGCGCAATGCATGATTTCCAGTGGAGCGATGTCAAGTTCACGAATAGCGAAGTAAGAATGGCTTCTCGATTCGCTTCATCGACCCAGCGAGAAATTGAGAAATTACTTGAAGATACAGATTCAGAAAATACTAAAAGATCTACAGTCTTCAATGATACTTTCTTTAGAAATGCATTTAACTTTTCTGCACATGATTGTTTTATAAAAACGGTGAAAATTTGTTTACCACACAGTTGTACATTTTTAAGTGTTCGAAAATAAACTGTATTCGCTGCGATAATGCGTTTGGCGTTATTTTCTTTAAAACAATGTATAATAAAACAATTATTGGATGAGGTTTTTGTGATAACCGGAATAATCAAGGTCTCAGTTAGTGTTATCAGCCTCAGCCTTCGGCTTCGGCTGATAACACTTACCTTCGACCTTGATTATTCCGGATATCACAAAAACCTCATCCAATAATTTTTTAATATTTGTACTCGTCTATGGCGTTATTTGTACTCTACGAGGTGTAGTTGCATAATAATTAGATATTACTGTTGACAAAATGCATGTTTTAATACCCGTTCAGCCACACTCACTGCACTCACCCTCCAGTAATTGCACATCACCTTTAAGAGACCAACGTAGTAGCTAAGTATGTTTCCGATACTTTTCACACCTAATGGAGACGAAAATTCAACTTCTTCAGCCTGATATAACCTTTTTAGCTTGAGGGTTACATCTTTGATTTGAAAACTAAACGCTCTGAACGAATTTACAGCTAAATATGTGGCAAGTAGAAAGGACCATTGTGAATTATAATTTATCTGGGAATGTTGTCTTCAGGGGTCTGTCCTATGTTACGAGGTTCATTTACAAGATTTTCAACCTGGAGATTACAGGTTCTATAGATTGTTAGCACATATCCTGTAATTTTATTAGTATAGTCAGTTCTTTAATGTGATAATCACTTTTCCGTCACCTTTGTTAACACCTGCCTTGTTGTGTTGATTTGTACCGTTATTAAACGAACCCCCTCCCCCTGCTACACCACCTGAGCTAGTTCCCATAACTCCCCCTCCGGAATACCCGCCCCCTCCCCCGCCAGCCGCAAAGCCGAAGCTTCCACCACCGAATCCTCCCTTGGATACTGGACATATGCCCCCAACTCCGCCGTTAATGAAACTCAACGAACTGGTTATCGTAGGCCCGCCTTCGCTTTTCCCTCCCCCGTTGCCTTTGAGCCCCGCTCCCCCTCCTACTAAGATATTGTAATCTACACTCCCTGTATTAGCGTTACATGGTTGTCCACCATTCCCTCCCGTCCCGCCACATCTGGTGCCGTTCTCTGTCGCCTGACCGGGGTCACCGTCTTCAAATTGCTTCTCCGGTTTCCCTCCACCACCTCCCCCACCAGCAATAATTAGCGGTGTGGCATCTAAGAAAGTCACAAAAGTGCCGCCACCCCCACCCCCTGGCGCATCACCGAAGTCTGTACCATGGTGACCCTCCTGGCCTACAAGTATCTTAAGTTTGGTTCCTTCTGCAAGTGTGAAAGTTCCTCTTATCTTGGCTCCCAAGCCGCCAATCCTCCACTCGGTCTGATTCCAATTTGTACCATTAGCACCTGATGCACCCGATGCTTCGATGACGTACCATCCTGTCACGGGAACACTCCAAATTTGGATGCCATTGTTTAAAGTGACTTTGCCGTCGAGTGATGTCCCCGCATACCCGGATGTACTAGTCGGTCCAGTTTCTTCCTTGCCATCCAAGTTCGAAAAGACATATCTGTGCACTAGAACAAGGAATACATATTAAAGACGCCATTAATTTAAATTGCATGGAGAGGTTCACAATATCATACTATAGAATTTGTCTCACCTCTTGATTTTGCACTTGTAAGATCGGCAAATGAATCCTGCATTGAATGAAAGATTAGCCTTCTCATAATATTTGATGGTATTGCGCATCTAAAAGTGTTAAGTCGACAAGTCATTTGGTGATTACGGTGGAGCAAGACTGATTCTGTGTCCGTCTGGGGACTCCTGTTAAACGGATTTTGGTTTTTCGCTCGTACCCACTGACCGAGAGGGCCTTTCGCGGGAAACTGACACCTGAATAACACCGCTGATTGTGCATTAACAAAAGCATCATTTTTATTCAGGGGTTGAAAGGAAGGGGATGTAAGGTTGCAGGAGTCAAAGGACCACCTCACGATAAACGTAATTTATTGAACAACTTCGGTACTTTTGCCATAAATGATAGAAATAATACTCACGCTGATATTCATCAGCTGATGAAATGAATATCCTTTCTTTGGAGATAATGTATTTTTGTCTATGATCATATCACAGTTAGATGTTTCTCTGTTTAACTCGCACACTCCATTTTTTGTATTTTGAAAATTGAACGACAGGCATTTTGGAAGCGCCAAGCACAGTTGTGCGCATGATAAAACGTCATGAGTCCGCTGTTTATGAATGACGAATCCCATGAGCACGTGACCCTCGGTAGAGCTGACAAAGGATGAGCGAATCTCAGCAGTTCTGACGAGTATCGTTGTGATAGGGGTGGGGTGAGTAATTGAAATGAACAGAATGAGCACAAGTCGTGTAGTTTCTGTTACCATCTGAAAATTCTGTCAGGTGAGATGAAAATGAAAAAAACTATTACGAGGTCAAATACTGACAAATAACAACAGAGTACTACAATTATAGAACATTTGCAGTAATGTGGACCTTTTTCTTATAGAATACTCAATTAATTTGAATTTCATCTTAAGGCGAGCCCTATTGTAGATCCTTTCTGTAAAATGTGTGTGGTGAAACCTTCAACTAAACGTCCTCTCTAACAATCCTTGGGTATTTAGTTGAACGCGGCGGCTGAGCTCCTCAACCAATTATGCTGCTACATTCGGTTTAAAAGTAAGTAGAAAAATATGCAATTTAAAACGGGTAAGCGTACTATATCTTTACAAATGATAATCATTCCTCGAGAAAGTTGTGGCACATCTCTAAGGGGAGGGGGTTGCGACAGAAAAACTCTGTCTTCTGAGAGGATTTTAACACCAGGTTTCTGGTGGTGAGAGATTTGGCCTGAGCTCATCAGCAAAGCCTTTGCGCTTAACCGCATCGTTATTCGAACTGAGTTATCACGCTTGAAAGACAAAAGTCGTTATTTTTTATAGGTTGGTAAGCGACTGCTGACAAGGTATCAAATCTAACTAAAACTGTTAACACTGAAAATTTGTCAGTTTTGCAGCTAGAAACTAAAGCGGCAGAAAGCCTCGTCGCCTTGTTTAAAAACGATACACAAATTATTTTTGTATCTTTCTGTATCTGCACAGCTTGGGATAGCTCATCCGGCCGCAATTCAAAGTTTGATTAAACGGACCATGTTTTTGATACGATGACAAAACCTTCAAAGATGACCAACTAGTCATCGCAGTAACTGTTTAACTCTAAACTTTTAGTAATGTCTCACTTGTCTTACCGTTAAAACTTTCATTGAACACTCTTTTCTTTATCTTCGAGCTGATAATAAAACAAACGCTGGTTTAACTCGATCTAAAAGGAAAAACCAATCGAAATCAAGAGGAGTCAAACGAGAGAAAAGAGCTTACTTGAACTTCTTACACCCAAGAATGATCTGAATGGTGGTGATTTCCTCAAATTCTTTGGCTATTTTAAGATGCCAATTTTGACAGGCTGTGCAAGCTGCAAATCTATTGTTTATTTGTTTTTTTTTTGTTTGATGTTTTGAAGCCTAGAAACGCTGACTTTCCCCAAAAAAATTTTGTTTGAGGAGTAAAGTTGATACAAATTAATATTTTCGGTAAGGAGCCTAAAATTATTTCTCTTATAATGATACCCGAGATCTCCCGTCTCGTTGATATTTTAAAACTCATTCGAATGTTTTAACCGCATGAGTTTGAATTTTTTTAATGATATTAAAAACAGATGTCACTCGTAATCCTTGTTTTTTTCATTTCACACCAACTTGTAAATGTATAAATGTTTATGTAGGCGTAATGAATAATGCGCTCTAAACGGAGATTTTGCAATTTCAAAGAAACCGCCATAACCTTTCTTTTTTGATTTAATATATAAGCATGACAAAGAATATGTTTATGTTCATTTTTGGCAGTATTTGTCAAGTATGAATTTTGGTTATTTATTCAAAGACAACACACTGTAAAGCAGTATTACTTTTTTCAATTTTTCCCAGGAAAGGATGTTTACATAGATCGATCGTCGAAACAGGGTGATTGGCATACAAATGCTTTATTGCGTATTTATCTTTAAAAGAAACGGTACATTTCATATAAATTCCTTCTTTGCGTCTTACTCAACTCCATCAGTCCAGACACAGCCATCCTCCCAGGCAAACACGAGAAGGAAAGTTTCCTTACGTACGCTGTTGTTAGTAATCGTACACCGCACTCCTAATTGGATTTCTAAGGCGAGCACGTTTTATTCAGTTTAGGAGGTGACTTTCGCCACAATCACACCCACTCATAGGAGCAATAACGTCATGCCATGAGTATACATCGACCAACAGAGCAGCAGGTTTTGAACAGCGTTGCGTCATTTGCTTTGGGTTTTTTCCAAGGACTTTTGAACAGTTTTTGAACATTACTGCCTGAAGCCCACCCAGCATCACAAAATACTTGTGTTTGTTCTTCGTTTTCTGTCAACTTTTTCGTGGCGTATTTTTGTTCCTTTGATTGTCATCTTTTGAATGTAAGTTGTGCTTTTCCCTGTATTCGTTCGGTTCTAATTGCTTTTCTCCAGCTGCCACCGTTCGTTTGTTTATATTGTTTTTGGTGATTTTCTTATTTCCTGATGGGTTGCTTTCTTCTGTAATGGCTGAAAATGGCCATTTATGTTCGAGTTGGTATAAAGAGCGAAATTATTGCACTTCGCAGCTTTCTGTTGAACTTCTTTACTTAAGTTGAAAAATTTTTTAAAGTTCGGCGTCTTGGTTTTTTTAATTGAACGGATGTGACCGAAGAACTCGATTATTTTGGACCCGCCTCTTGAAGTCGGAAACTCATTTGACTTACAAATAATGCTCAAAATTAATATTCATATTTGCGCTCAGCCTTGCACGTGGAAAGAGCTTACGAACTACAAGAAATTTAAGCGTCTTTTTTAGCTTTTACGGAGTTAAGAAACTCATCGTTTTGACCTACTATATCTTGGATATTGTCTGTTCTGTCCGGCCAGGTCGGCGGGTGTTTCTTTTGCTGGATCAAGTGGTCCAGATACCAAGTCGAAGATTAACGCTTTTCAATTTGCCACGACATTTCTTCAGGTAAATAATCTTTGGAAAGACAAATTTCGATAGTAATGCAGTATTCATCTTTGTCCTTCTGGCCCTTTTAAAATTATTTACAGAGTGACTGATATAAGAAGGAAGGGCGTAATGCATATAGCGCACTGTGGCTTGAACAAGTCCTCAGTGGCAGCCGCCATGACAGTTCTTCAACGTGACTTTATTGGCAACGAGAGAAATTCGTACTTATTTTTAATGAACTAATAGCTTAGTGAATTATCTTCTTTTCACTCCTGTACGAATATATTTTTAAATTAGCTTCGATGATTATGGTGTGTTGACCTAAAGTGTGTTCTAAGCCCATTTGTTCTTTTCGTTACCCTCCAACATTGCCAAAGAAGGGAGAGCCAGGTATGAGTGTAATCATGAAAACGTTATCACGTAGACTCTAGTTTCAGGGTTCAAGGGTTCCAGGGTTGATTCGCACTTTTCACACAGAGGCTTCGGAGGACAGTACTTGCTTTCATATTTTCTGATGCCTTTGTTTCATAAGACTTGTAAGGACATTAAATTTGGTAGCAGAAATGTAGTGGCTCTGAATCACTTTTTCGATCTAGATGTTAATTTTCATTATCTAGAATAAAAAGCACTCAAGTATGTACATGTTCAGAATGTATTTTTTTCTTGTTTCCTCCGTTAAACAGTATCAAGAAGAAAATGAGAAAGCCTCGAAATCATGAAGATCAAGGAAGGAAAGAAATACATGACAACTTCTGACAAGGTTAGATCATTTGCTCTTTATAACAAATTAACTATCTAGGCCTATTTGTTTGCGTTGAACGATTTAACTTGGATATACCGAGTGTTTACTATTCAAAACTGACTCGATCAATAATTAAAAAAAAAACCCTGCAAATTAGGAAATTAGTATATTTCTTCTCTGGCGGATTTCTTGGATCTCTATATCTGATCGGGGTGGCTTTCAGTTGTTTTCAACATTGTTCGTTTCATGGATTAATTCTACCATGAATACTTTTTAAACTGTTTCACCAGTGTTTAAGAATGCTTCGTCATCTTGTACAAGTTACGACGACCATCTGACTTACCAAGTTACCATAGCAACGGTAGCATATCGAACTGTTTTCAAGTTCTAAGATTAGAGAATAATTGAAAGAATGATATCGATCGTCCAACTTTTCCTAGATCTTTTTAAACAGAGTACTTATAAGCGAAGTGCAGACATTTTACAAGGTGTAAGTCTCTGGCTCGTATATTTCCCGTAAGCTCGTCCATGACCTTGAATTTATCAAATATTGCATTTAACCTCCTGCTTGCATCAAAATGGTTGTTTGAATCTAGTCCGGCCTCACACAAAGACTATTACTTTTGTAACCTTTAAATAAATGTCATCCTGCTCCAGACCGCGATTAGAAGATTTTAAAACGTTTTGAGGATTCTTTACTTCAGCAAGGCAATCTTGATTCAAGAGTAAACTGAAGTAAAAAGGATTTATAATAACAGATACTGGGCTGGGAAGTGTTCTTGCAAGGCATCCTCTTGCTTTTACATGATATACCAGGATGATACTCAAAATAACAGAGAAGGCGTTCAAAAAATGAAGTCTGTTCCCACAGTTATCATTTGTTAATTTTTCTTCCAGAATTCATAGATTTTTGATAATTTAATAATAATAATAATAATAATAATAATTATGATAATAATATACGTTAATTGAAGCTCCCCCATAGGGGCTTTTTAGCCACAATGTAGACTAACTAAGGGCTTAAAGTTTAATGGTGTTATAGTCTCTTACAAAGGTGAACCTTTTTGCAAATTAAATAGTTAAACCAATGTGGCCCATTTTTATGAGCTAGAGTCATAAGTGTACAATTCAAAAGTAGATATTTTTAAGCCAAAGTTCTTTCTCTATTTCTCATCAAATTATGTGGAACTTTTTTGACGTGATCTTAGAGCCTGAGTATTTCCACTCCACGTGCTAAAACCAAATTTTAATACTATTTTTATCTCAAATTGCTTCTTGAAATATATCACCAACTGACATAGACCCTTTTTGATAGATCTCAATAAAAATCTCAGAGACTCGTTTTAAAAATGTAGCGCACTTAGGGCTGAAATGAAATTTGTAATGTATGTTCTTTTAATCGATGTTTGTTTCTCAAATTGTCTCTAGGGATTATCATCAACTGATACACAACTTCATTCTAACATAATTTATCAGAGATATTTGAGCCTAATCATTAAAGATGTCTGATCTTTTGAGCTAGACTGGAACCAAATCAAACGGTATACTCAAACATTGCTCTTTTTCTCTCAAATTGCTGCTAGAGTTTTTTTCATCAAGTGAATGTTACAGTACTTGTTTTGAATCCTGACTCAATTAAAATCTTATGGTTACTTCCCGCCTTCGAGGGTGTCCTCCGGAAAAAAATTCGTACGCGCGCTAGTTTCAAGAAAACCCTAACAAACAATACATCAAAAGAAAGCTTAATAAATGCATTTTACGATAAAAATATAAATTAGGCATTTAGGGAGTATCAGGAGCCGATAAGGCGTGAAACGACCGAGGGTCCTTCTGTTGAAATTATCGGGTATCGCCGGGATCCCGCAGCACGAGCAAAATGGCTGTACAGACTTATTCCTCTCTAAATCAAATGCGAGATTTTAGCTCCCAAAGGTTTGTAAACAACTAGCGCCACGCCAAGAGATTATCTCGCCTCTCGAAACCGCGAACCAATGGAAAGACGGGACCTCCTGGCGTCAATGACAATTCATCAAGATTTTCCCGGGAAAAGTATCACATAACAGTCAGGTTTTTTTTATCTCGCTGTTGAACGTTTTGTAATGGGCAAAATTGGCAAAGAAAAAACCCGCGGCAAAAAAGGTAAAGCTGGAGAAACTGCTGAAAAGCAAAGTAGCGAATCGACAGACAGCTGAAAGTGCCCATACACCCCCAAATTCTTTTTCTTGAATAAATATTTTTAGAATTCTGAGGAAAATGGCGCAAAAGTTTTTGGTTTTGGTTGAAAGCCGAATTTTCTATGAATTTTCAAAGTGGCGAAAATCGAGATTCGAAAACCCATGACCGAGCAGCAGAACCTGCCGAAAGGGAATGAATCGAGTGTAAATCGTGACGTAAAACCCGGACTGTGAGCTTCGCGTGTTGTGACTTCGATCAAATGTAGACCTAGACAATGGATGTACCTGGCATTACAACCAATGTGCACTTATTGATAAGCTTAGCAACAACGGGAGTGAGGTTATCGCGGCCGGCAACTTACCAGTCTCAGACTTTTTCTATACCATTTAGGCGCTTTTGGAGCGCCTTCTCTAGGAACTCTTCCTCCTTTCTGTCTCGTTCATACAATTCTATCCATTCCTCGTCCGCTAGCGGATCGTCGCCATGTGCCTCGTGCGAGCTTCCCTCATCGCTGGACGTAAAACTCGAGTTTGGTGAACCACCAACTTCCAAGTCGTAATCTTTCATTTCTGAGACTTCAGAATCTGAACTAGAGGTCGGAATGAAGTCGTACGAAGCCATTTCTTGATCAACGTGTGCGCAGAAAACAAATGTCAACCGAATAAAAATGGTTTTCAACGGCGCACAAAGAAAACTACGCGTCTCCAGCTCGCGTCTTCTCTGTTGTCCGGGTTTTACGTCACTAGTCCCAGTCTCCCTTTTACTCGGTCGTGGGAAGAAAAAAACCAGACTTAAAAAACTCATACAAACTTCAGATTTGACCAAAAACAAAAATTTTTGCGCAATTTTGCTCAGAATCATAAAAAGATTTATTTAATTATAAAAAGATTTATTATCGTAAATCCTTTTTTTCTTGGGCCATCGTAATTTGATCAAAACTAAGACACAAACAGCAGTGATAAACATATTGAACTTTCACATTTTGATTATGATTTGACGTTTCGTATGTACTCAACATACATTTCCAAAAGTAACCGTTGAAATTTAAAACAGCTATGTATATATATAACTAAGGTGAGGGGACTGGAACAAAGATTAAAACTTGAGGGGGGAGGGGGCGCGAGAGAAAGAGTCTCTCTCCCGCGCCCCCTTGAGGTAAAGGGAAGAGACGGCTGAAATTCAGACCAAAAACTTAACAATAAACAATAACACTAGAGTAGATTAATAAAGCAACAGCTTTTCACTTCCGACGTTCACGTTGAAAGCGGCTACGTCCACGTTCAGCTTTCATGTTGAATGGCTACACAAAAGGCATAATCAACTATCAGATCAATGATGTGTTGTACAAAAACAGACATCAGCATAACATCCCTTTGTCTACAGTCCCTAAGAAAGGTATCATTATTCTACTTCCCTACTTAGGTTTGCATAGCAACCAAGTCGCTAAACGCCTGAATCATGTGTGTACAAATTGTATTCATTTAACAACAACAAACATATGAAACATTGTATTCATTTGTTAACCAAAAAATCGTTTTTCAGAACACTCGATGCATAAAATTTTTCTTTCCTTACAAGGACCGTATTAATCGTTCACAACAATCCAGAGTTATTTACAAAGTAAATTGCTGGGATTGTAATGATTGTTACATTCATTTGGTAAAACTAATCGACGGCTTCACGATAGAAAAACCGAACATTTTTAAGGCCCTCGCTAAAAATGACAATACTTTAGCCATTGCTGACCACGTCAAGGCATGCGAAACACAAGTCATAATCAAAATGTGCAAGTTTGATATGTTTATCACTGCTGTTTGTGTCTAATTTTTGATCAAATACCCTTATCGCTAAAATGAGTTCCCTCGGGTAGGTTTATTCATGATTTCATTCGATTCGAGGCGAGGCGATTGCCTATGTTTTGTATAAAGGCCAGTACTTGCTTATTGAAAGGAACGTCGTTTTTAACTTAATGTATGACAAATGTAGATTTGATGGTGACTTCTTTGTTCGTCAATTGGATGCCAGTGTGGAGAGGGGGTCCCAGGATTGGTTTTTTTTTTTTTGCTGACAAAATGGTGCCAGTTATCTCTTCTTTGGGCCTGTTTTTTTCTTTTTCTTTGCCCAGGGACTCGTCTCTAATTTTGATTTCTATTTTTTATCCACGAGGAAAGACTTTCCACCAGCAGAGAACTTTCACGTGTGAATTTTGTCAAGTGCGCGATGTAAATAAAATATGCAAATAACATGAAATTGCCGCGAGTATTCCCTAATTATCAAATGTCTAAGCTCTTGAGCTTAAAACTGAATTGAAATATATAGCATGCTCCCAAAATTGATATTTCTCGATACGATTACCATTTGCTCAAAGAAATTAAAGATTCTATTATTTTGTACAAACTGGTTTGATTGCATGTATTTCAGTCGATTATTGTATTTATACATATAGAGTGTTTGCACGTGACGTCACAGCTTTATCATCCGCCATTGTGGGGGAGTAAAGAACCAACATGGCGGATGCTGATGCCCAACAGACGTCTCAACGCGCTTCAGAAGAAAACATTATTCATGATATTCCTTTGTCTAATTATGCGAAATCACCTGCAAGTATTGTAAAGAAGCGTTATATTGATAAGATTTCGTGTGTTCGTGTTGATCCTCTTTTGATTCCGGACGAAAAGTTAAGTAGGGAATGCCTTCGTACTGTTGAAGCTGTTGAAGCTGTTGATCTCGTGTTGCATTTGGTTTCACAAACTAGTTTTTATACGACAGAACAATTTAAGAACTTTAAAGCTTGCAAACCTACAACCAAATGGTTTACGGTTTCATAACCAGCATTTTGGGGCAGATTTTCGCTTAAATTTTTCGCCTAGCGGCAAATTCTTCCATTTCAGTTGTTTATCCTACAAGCGTCGTCCAAACAATTACAAATTGTCCTGGTTATGTAATGAGTGTAAATTGCAAAGTGTTGTTGCTATGAAAAGCTCAAAACTATCCAAGGAGTCTTCCTCTCCCATCTCCAACACTTCTGATGATTCTGACATTATAAATTTGGGTGAAACTTACCATGTTGATGTTGAGAAATATGGGATAATTGCTGAACTATCTGCACATGACTTTGATGTGATTGAATCACCTAATGGGTGGCTTGAAAATAGTATTATACAGTATGCCCAATCACTTTTGAAAACAGTCAATCCAGCTATACAAGGATTTCAGCATACAAGTCTTGGAATATATTTAAATTTGAAAAAGTTGATGGGGATTTTGTTCAGATATTGCACACTGGGGGCAATCATTGGGTATGTGAAAGCTCAATTGGATGTGAAAAAGGATTTGTGAATTTGTATGACAGTCTTTTTCATGATGTTATTTTTAATGATCTGGAACAGCAAGTTCAGAACTTAATTGGTGAAGATTTCAAAGATATATCTGTTGTACCTGTGCAACAACAATCAAATGATTCTGACTGTGGTGTTTTTGCAATGGCTCAGTGCAACAGCACTTTCTTACAATCTGGACAAGGATATCCCAAACTTTGATGTAAATCAAATGAGATCTCATCTATTAACATGCTTAAAGAGTGGACTGATTACTCCCTTTCCTGAGGTTAAACAGTTGGTTATGTGACATTTTATTGCTTCATGAAGCATGAAGCAGTTCTTGCCTGAGAGCAAGGCATTCAAAGTCCACACTGTTTATCACCGAGTATTTATAAGTGTTATCAACAATGTAAAGAATGAATGCATGGCATCAACATGGAAAATGGGTTAAAACCCAAATGTTTGTGAATAAACTTATGAAAAAAAATGCAAATGAAAAAAAATCATAATAATATTTCATCAATAGTTAATAAGTACAATCCATTCAATGTTGAATGCCCCATCAGTCAAATGGGATGGTAGGTGGGCAAAGATTGACAAGAGCTGAGCAAACTCTTAACATCCTGTCAATGAGAGGTACAGATTCACCAGATCTACAGGCAAGATAATCTGTTGGCAAAGTTTGTTGAAGGATGGTGTACTTCTGTCTCAATGTCCCAATAATTCTCTCAACGTGGATTCTCAGTGTAGCAATCTGTCTTGTCTTCTCTACATCAACAGGATCGAGTTGATCCTTTCCCTTTGTAAATGCTGGAATATTCAGGTCAGCATGACGGAACCAAATACTTTCATGCACAGTAAAACCTCTGTCAGCAAGGACCATATCACCTGGCAAAAGTTTCTCAAGAATTCCACACTTCTCAGTCAAAAACTTGTCTGATGTTCTTCCTCCCCAAGCCTCACTCACAAAACAAATTGTCCCTTGTGGTGTAACTCCAATTAAAACTTTGACAGTGTTGTGGTGTTTATAATTTGAAAAGGTCTGAGCTCTTGCAAGAAGGTTGGATGGCCGATCGATGAAAATTTCAAAACAATCAATAATAACTGTAGTTTTACGACCGAACGCATCCAAAAAACATCTAGGCATGGTCTTGTACAACTCATCACGACTAGGCCATTTAATAATTGGAGTTAATCGAATATCCATTACAGTTATCCAAGTAACTAAAATACGAGAGACAGAAGACGTCGAGATCTTTAGACGATATGCAAGATCAAGGTGTGGGACAGAAAGTCTTAGCTTCACTAACACCATACAAAACTCTTGAAACTTAGTTAGAACTCCACGTCGTCTATCAACATGTGATGCAACAAAGAAGAAGACTGTTTGCAGAATTTCAAAGGATGGCAAACCAGTGTAAAACTTAACTTTGTCATCATCTCCAGAAAAAAAAGCTTCGTCAAAATCAGAAGATGGCAAGTTCTGATGTATGGGCTCAGGCGAGAGCACAGTGTTACAGCTCAACTCTGTTTGGGTTACAGCATGCCTCAAGTTGTCGGGTAAGTTCTCAGAAATGTCCTCAATATCTGCCATTTCCACGTCGAATGATATGTTTTGAACACTATGGCCAGCTTCGTTGTGCTTTAATCGCTTTTTGGCAAGACTTATCTGAGAATTTTCAGAGTCTTTCTCGACCATGCGCTTTGTACGTTCTGTGGCTCGTCTGACTCTTTCCTGACTTTGCTGAACTGATGCTTCGCTAACCTTTAGTTTCTCGTGTCCAAGCTTAAGCGATGGTACCCAATCGACGTTCCACTTATCCCACAGAGGAGCAGCTATTCCAGAATGAAAATGTTCGCCGCAAACACGATCATTTTCAAGAATTTTGTCCGTAAGGTCGTCACGGCTTATGGCGGTCAGCCACCTTCGCCTACGTTCCGTTGACAAAATCTCCGTTTCTTCGCCTTGCCTCGTTACGATTTTGGGCACTCGACAAAAGGAAAGATCTTTTCGCTTAGACGTGTCGTGGGAACAGTTTAAAACCAAGCAAAATTTCGGCATAATGCAATAAATTGAGAAAAACGTTGGAAGATATAGTAGTAAACTGTGTTACTGCACGCCTCTTTACTCCCCCATAATGGCGGACAGTACAATTTTGTGACGTAGCTGTGACGTAGGTGCAAACACTCTATATGTACAGTAGGCCGGCTTAAAGATATTTTATACTGAGAAAGGAAAAAAGCTTAAACGTTAAAATTTTTTTTTTTAATCCGATTTGTTTTTGTGGTTGTAGGTATTCACCAAAGCAGAGAAACTGCGAAGTAATTATTGCCACCTTAATCCAAATCTTGGTATAGAGGATATTACATGGCCGCTTGGGGATACGAGTTTTATCTCCTCGTGCTGAAAGTATCTCTCACTCGTTCGCTGCGCTCACACGTAAGAGATACTTTCAGCACGAGAAGATAAAATTCGTATCCCCAAGCGGCCATGTAATGTTCTGTTTATTGTATAGATACTGATGAAATTTCCACATTAAAGACAACTTTTTTTATTCATTTTCGGAACAGCAATTGGGTAATTATGTTGGTAATCATGGCCACACCAATATCCTCACACGTGAAAGATAAAAATAGTATCTTCACTGCGCGCGGTGAAGATATGATTTTTTAGCAAAAGGAGAAATCCTGGTATTTCATTAGTATCTATATAATAAAACCTAATATCAAATGGCTTTGCTTAACTCTAAAGATCTGACTGTTAATTCTCTTCTCTAGCTGCAACACTTTTCCTCTAAACCAGTGATGAAAATTTGTTGTTTGATAAAGATAACAACTTCTCCCTGATACGTTTGAATATTCTTATTACTTGTTTGCTGGTTTATGAATGAATATTATGAGGAGAAGTTACATGTTAATCAATTCTGGGAGTTGAAGGGCTAACACTGATAGGACACCAAAGGAATCTAATTTTTAGTTGATTGATTTAAAGATGTTCGCTGGGAACGAATTTATAACAGAAGTAAATAGTTTGTTTTCAAAACTTTTACTAAAGCTATCTCTCAGAACATAATTTCAAAGGAGTAACTACCAGCTTTCAGTCATTCTTGAATTTTTATTTCTTATTGTAATTTGCATATTCATTCTCGTGAATTCTCACGCACCACGAGTTACCTTAGGAGTTCATATTTTTATTTATGGTTCTACCGGGAGCTTGCGACAATTTTCTCATTCTGTTGCTTGTTTGACTTTCTCGTCGTAAAAATTTGAACAGGCACTCTGATCCGAGATATAGTTCACCAAGCGCAGACTAAAATTATGCTGTTATTGCACGAGACTTCATTTATGATCTCAGAGGAATCGCTAGCGAGCATAGATTAATTACCTATTGTAGCTTGACAGAAATTAAAAGCTTTCAGCTCGAAACAAGCAGGCGAAAAGCTTAACTTGAATTCCTCGACCTTATCAGAACATCTATCAGGGACTGTTTTAAATTTATCGTTAACTCCAGGTTACGTTCACTTTCACCCTCATTTGTAAAGTGATACAGAATTTAAACATTTGACTGAATACATAGTTTTACTCGTCTAACCGTTGCAAAATACGTGCTTGAGAAAGCAAGGTTTAAATTCTACAGCATTTGTTAATTTTGAGTTTATTTTCATTTTTTCGCAGACTGACCGCAGGATCCCTTGTGCTTCAAATAACAAAGACAAGATTTAATCAGAGTTATAAAACAGATGAAGCGCAGAGTCAGAATTAGGGTTCAAACGCCAAGTTCGGAGACTCTAAAGTTGTTATTTCGTCGATTTAATTCTTGGAAAGGGCACGCGCATTTGATCATGTATTTGTTCTGTAAGTAACTTCTGTTCAAATGTGGTGAATTTTCCCGCCAAAAGACTCAGACAAAATACGGCTCAAAATACGCATGCGCCAATTTTTTTTTTTTTTTTTTATAAATTGAATATTTACTTGCTGGTTGTCTTTTTGTGTTATCGTCTATCAAATAAAGTGATTAGTTTTTTTGTGTCATCTTTTATTGTCTTTCATATTTAACAAAGTATTTGCTTTAAATTTTCTATAATCATAAGTTAATGAATTGAGAAGGTATCAAGAAAAATTTTTCGTATATATACTAAGACTTTTAGCGGGAAAATTTGAATCAATTTGCACGTCATTTCTTCCACAAATCAAGTTCTTACATCATATCAGGTGCCATGGATTCATTTGCTCGTGGTCTAATTTTTTCCAGACCTTAGCACGTCATTTCTTCCACAAATCAAATTCTTACATCATGTTAGGTGCCATGGATTCATTTGCTCGTGGTCCAATTTTGTACAGACCTTAGCACGTAATTTCTTCCACAAATCAAACTCTCACATCATCTCAGGTGCCATGGATTCATTTTCTCGTGGTCTTAAGAGCGCTGCCAAACTCATAGAAGACGGAACCTTGGATGCATTAGTTAAGGTCAGTTGATGATGTCTTTCCTAGTGTAATGCCTTGATTATATTATGTGTTTTCGCTTGTTTTTGATATCTCATTCCTCTAGGATTCTTTTTGCCAAAGCTCAATAGCGCGAATGGTGGAAGAGGAGGTTTTCCCTTATAATGAATTTTCTTCAATTTTCTTTTGTGTTTCTGTTCAATTGTTTATTAGCCTGTTTGTTTTTTCAACGGTAAAAAGTCTTCCCTTCTTACCCCACCTAACGTTACCAACCAACCAACTGAGAAACCCAGTCCCCTTCCCATTCCTTCCCGGTTGATATATTGGTTAAGCTTAGTCTATGATTCGGAATCCAAACTTCTGGTGAAATATTTATCTTTACCTTGGCCTCGTTATCTGTAGCCTTTCTTGTCTTTTTTGTTTTTGTGTTTTTTTTTTGTTTATGTAGGAGCGTTACAGTAGTTTTGATAAAGGAATTGGAGCAAAAATTGAGAAGGGAACAACTTCCTTGGAAGAGCTTGAGGTAAACGCAAAGCAAAGCTATGTTTATTTCTAGACCAAGGAAAAACCTCAACCTCATAGGAGAGAAATTGTAAGCAATTTAATTGCATGTAGACTGCTAGCCTGGCGTTTTATATGGGGAGGGGGGGAGGGGAAGGGAAGGGAGTGCTTAATATTCCGAGTGAATAGTCAAGCCGCCATGTTGAATTGGTGATGCCAAGAACGAGTAAAAAGTGCACTTGGGGGGTGTTAGTGGGAGTTGCAAACTAGGGTAGGATTTTTGTATTATGTTTTTTTATTATTGATGTTTATTTATATCTTGATAACTTGCTCCTTGGTTTGTCTACATTTTTAGGATTACATTCTGGAGCACGGAGAACCAAAGATGATATCAGGAAAACAGGAAAAATATGAAGCGATTGTCAATTTTTTTGTATAGATGGATCAGCAAGGAAAGCTCTGCACCTTGAAGACTGAAGAAGCATTAGTAATGAAAAAAGTTTATTTCGTGAAAAGGTGTGACTAACGTCTCAAAGCATCAATACTTAATTTATGGAGACGCAAAATGAATTGGTGAATTAGTGGTTGGTGAAACAGTAACCGGGTCAAATGATGTTCAAACGCAATCTGATAGTTTATTTTAAATAAATTTCGTCAGCATTTCTTATCGTATCGACTGGTCAACATCCTACCTTTATCTGTCGGTTCAGATTAACACAGCGGTCAGACACCGATCAAGCATGCTCAAGTGCTTCAATGGGTGGCGCGTCAATTTCCCGCCTCAATTTCAAAGGAAAACATAACAAACGACTGTTGACACACGAAATATGCGCGAGAAAAATTGAAATGATCAGAGAAATTTATAAAAAGAAACATAAATTGGGAAAGGGAGAACTCAAAACTTGTATAAAACAACGCTGTTTCTTAAATTAGGGGTATCCTATTGAGCTTTACAAAAGTTATAGGGTTTTAAAACACCGTGACTAACTGATTCGTGTGGTTATTTGTAGTTACCTCCTTTTAGACAAATTAGTTATGACTTTCTCAAAAAAGCTCCTCTTAAGACTTCTTGTAACTATCACGTTCGCTCATTTGCAGACGTTCGACCGCTGTGACGTTCCGATTTATGACTTTGTTACACAACAGAGCTGAATAACATATGCGCATGCGCTAGGTTTTGCCGCGGAAAACGGATTTAAGTAGTTTGTAGGGTTGATTTCCTATTCTGTTTTCTCGAGGCGTCGTATTCCTTACCGCTTTCTTTTACAGAACAACCTCAAAAAACTTGGTACACCCCTAAAAATTTTCGATAACTAATTTTCTCCTTAAAACCTCTAGAAATAGGAAAATGCCTTGGACCAAAACAAAGTTTCTCGGTTTTAAAAGTCAGCCCTCGTTATTTTCGGCTAATTTCGCAAAATTTTAGACCCAAAACACATGAGCCCGGGTTGATGACCACACTCTGATGTAGCATTTCATTATTCAGCCCTGACCTGTTACACCACATTTACGTATCGACCGCTGACTAACTTTAGACCGCGAACTGAGAAACAAAATGGCGCCTGGACAGAGAAGGTACTGTCATTTCCAAATAAAAGCAACGAATCATCAAAACTGCATTTAAATGGATCACAGAAAAGGTATTCGAGAAGAAGTCAGACGCATGATTACGTTCTGGGAGGTGAGAAACGGTTATTCACTTTCTAAATGAGCTCAGCACTCTAAAATTGCTTAGCTTCATTGGCGACTAATATTGGAGCTGAAAAATGTATGAAAATCAACCATTTGGAGCTTGCTTTCGTGTACATATATTATTAATATTATTATTTATTATTATTATTGTTATCGTTACTTTATATTATTATATATATACTTATTATATTATTGTTACTATCATTACAGTTGTAATTTTTGTAATAAGAGTTTCATAAACATTATGAGATATTGCGTACTACCAGTTCAGCTGTTATCGGCCAAGAAAAAAGAAAATACCGAATTGTTCAAATTCGTAATGAGAACATAAAACTTTGCTGCATAGCACATGACAGCAAAGGAAGCAAATGAGTGACACATTTTCATCTACTGGCCCCCTGTACCTTAATAACCAGCGGGAACCCCCAGTCTTGCGAGAATCGATGGCCTCTCGCCACAATGATGAGAGCGTAGAAGCGCGAAGCCCGTTCGCTTATCAGGTTGGAATGATACTCCTAACGGCTAAACGATCCAAATTTTCAAAACTAAGTGTCGTGATCAAGTTACACAAAGTTTACCGCATACCCAGCGCTTATCAAAATCGCAGTTTTACATCAATTCCGTAATGTGATGATCACTTTACCATCGCCTTTGTTAACACCTGCCATGTTCTGTTGATTTTTGCCATTATTATACGAACCCCCTCCCCCTGCCACCCCATTATCGGGGATACTTGAAACTCCCCCACCGCAGTACCCGCCCTCTCCACCACCAGCCTTTAAAGCATAACCTCCCCCACCAAAGCCCCCATTGGAACCCGGGCTTATTCCTCCATTTCCACCGTGGATAAAACTTATTGCAAAGCCTGGTTTACCTCCTCCGTTCCCTAACAGTCCCGCTCCCCCTCCCCCAGGGACACGGAGACTAACCAGTCCTGTGTTAGCATCACAGGGATTTCCGCCATACCCCCCAGCTCCTCCACACCTGGTGCCATTCTCTGTTGACTGACCCGGGTCACCGTTTTCAAATTTTTGCGACGGTATTCCCCCACCTCCTCCTCCACCGGCAATTATTAGTGGGGTATTATTCGAGAAAGTCACGAAACTGCCCCCACCCCCACCCCCTGGCCTATCAATAGTCTTAGGGTCCGTAGTGCGATTACCCTCCTGACCCACTAGTATTTTCAGCTGGTTTCCATTTTGTAGCTGAAAGGTTCCTATCATTCTGGCTCCTAAACCACCGATCCTCCATGAATTTTTAACCCCGTCATGCGTTCCATTAGCGCCTGAGGCACCAGATACTTCGATAACGTAGCTTCCGGTCTCGGGAACACTCCAAATTTGAATGCCAACATTTAAAGTGACTTTGCCTTCCAATTGTGTTCTTACGTATCCAGATGTGCTAGTCGGTCCAGTTGCTCCTCTGGCTCCCAGTGTTGAGAAAACAAAGGTTTTGCCTGAAAATTGTTTTCTCATATTTAAGGCTAGCTAATGCTTATGAAATTCCAATGCGCAAAAATCATCTCATGTAATTACATTTGTCAAAATGGACAGAAGTTTGCCGCACTCGAGGACAATTTGTCCTCTGTGAGTGGAAATGATTTGTTCAGGAAGATTTCCGCAAATTGGAATTAAACTTTCAAGGCTACCTACCCTACTGAGCTGCCTCATAATCTTAGTGCTGACATTTACCTGTGTTTGCTGTCTCCCAAGAAGATTCATTCATTTTTCTATCCTGAAAAGAAAGGAACTCGAGCTTAAACTCACTTTCTTTCTTTAATTATACCGTATGTTAAGGCTTAAACACTCTGGAACAACTCTCCATAGCCGCTAAAGTGATGGCTTCTATTTTTGTCTGGCTGAAGGCAGCGTATCCGAGTCAGAGTTTACCTCAACTTTAATTAAGCTTTACTAACCGTGAGATCACTGAGCATCTGACCAAAGATATATCCACGCATAGGCACAAGGGATGGTTCATTAGCTTCGGCACTGCCTGTTCCTTCGTCGTTCAGTTCACAAATCATATTTCCTTTTTCCCCGTAATTTACTGAGCGGCATAGCGGATGGCTTTTCAGGCAGAGATGGGCGCAAGATAAGACACTGGTCGCCTCCATGCGATCTATGACTTGACCAGTTAGGTAATAATCTTCCACAATTTGAATGAAAGATGAGCGACCCTGTAGAACTGGTAACAAACTCAATACTGCGGAAATGGAGGTCAGTAGTATAATGAGGTTCATCTTTGCACCTGTGAAAAGTTGAAGTCATCGAAGTAGTCAACCCAAATTCAACTTAAATTTGAATTTGGGTTTGCCTCGTGACTTTGTTTATATTAGTTCCTTTTAACGCAATCTTCCGGTCAACTTCGCGAAAATGAAACCTCGCGAAATGTACTTCTCTTCTGCGATATTTTTGGAGGGCGAAAAATTTGGCAATGGTTTAAATGACTGCATGCAACTTGAAAAAGCGTTGTCGCTGTACATGTGTAAACCAACTCAAAGACAGTTAGGAAAAACTATTTGAAATTTTAATCGAGTTTCTCGTTGTTTTTGTGGCGTACTGTTCAATTTCTGTCTACCCTATGATTGTTCCTAACAAACTGGTAAATGTTACTGAATAGCTTGGAAGAATAGAACAGATTTTCCTAATTGAGGAACCTTATCATCTGTGTTCCACGTAATATGAAAAATCGTCGAAAAGTTTTAAATTTATACTGAAAGGTTTGGAAGAGTTTTTACAAGGAATTGTATTAATGTAGATTGAAATAGGCGCCTAAATCAAGCTCCAGTTTCGTTCGGTTGTGAAAAGAATTGCATTTGAATTTAGCGTTAAGAATCCCTTTTGTTATCGAGAGAATAAACGTCATTCTTTAGCACTGAAGCAACTTACTGGAATACCTGAACTTCGTTGCTTCGACTAAAAGAAGGGCTAGAGATAGTAAGGGTGGTTATTCATAACCACTTACCTTGCTTTCGGTTTTTTAGCCCAAATTACCTTCCACCCATATAAATAGCACTTGTAAACCCAAGGATGCCTGAATTGTGCACCTGCCTGTTGATACAAGGGAACACCTCCATATTTATGAGTTTTAACTGTGGCATACGTGACGACAAGTACATAACTTACACCTTTTTGAATAAACATCGAAAGAAACTACTCTCTACACGGTCTACCTTAAAAAGTCACAGCCCGAGGGTAGCCCACCCACTTGTCTACAACGTGGCTATTTCGCATCCAAATAGTTGTTTTTCTGTTCTCGTTAATGGCCCAGGCTGCTACAATATTTTGCGTATTGCTCAGTTAGGTTTGAGGTCATTCTTGACTCTATTGTATTGGCTAATTAGATGACTAGCTACCTGTCATATTTATACGTTCGTTAATGACGTTCCGCTGATGAATGATAGTTTTTATTCATTCTGCTCTCAGGGTTTTTTCTCCTTTTTGCGAAGCAGCGGAGTGTTTAACGCCCCGGGATATAATATCTTAAACGTTTTCGAGTCTTCCTTACAAAAAATCTTTAGGCACAATCTTTTAACAAACTACAAACTTGTCACACTTTTTATAGTACTTAGTAACAATAATAAACAACAGAATTGAATTTATTCATAGGGCCAGGGGCTATTAGCCTCTTTATCGTGTGTTCTATCAAAAATGAATTTTAAGCTAATTAGAAAGAATATGACTGATTTGTTTACTTTTAAGGGGTTTGATGTTAAGATGGAAAAAGCACTTATTTGTTTACAAGAAGCGAACATCACCTGGTATTGGCAGTTAAATCTTCGTACAAGCGAGGCAGCTGTCATAATCTGTAAATGTCCCAAAGTTTGCTGGGCTAAAATTGAATTAGCATTTTGACAGAATCGTTGATCCATCTACTGACGGTAGTTATTTTAATTCTAAGTAAATTTTTCGTATTTGACCGAGTTAAAAGACCTTACAGCTCACTACTCCACTTTCAAAAGCAAAATTAACACCACAAAATTTGAAATATTTGCGTTAAGAAAGCTTTCTAGGCGATAAATGCAACTGCGAGAAGAAAGTTTGGAACGAAACCATTAGACTTGACCCGGTCTTGGAGTTCTCGAATCATTGCGACTTCAAAATGTTGTAAACCCTTAGTTAACCTCATAAAATACTTTCACCAAGTTTCAGTTTTAAATTTCGTACTCCGAATCGATCACACGGATTACAGCACGGATACCCTCCAATTCTCAGCAAAGGAAATCCGCCATCTCATCAAGAACCCCGCTATTCACCATCAAAATACGTTTTTCTTTTCTTTTACACTTTCACAGACCATTTTATTGCGCAATTAACAATTATTACGATTGTAATAATTTCATCTCAACCTCGGCCACACATACTTGCATTGCTGACACAATATTTTTGACGTATTAATCATTACAAGGAATTATTCCCATACCAAGTCATCTAAATTAACAAATACAGTACCTTTAAGCGGTGGTAATAATTGTGTAGAAGTCATTATATTTGTTGGTGTTCTAATGCATAGGCCAAAATACATGCTATGAGAACCATTGTCGGAGAGGAGAACCAAAAAAATCCAAGTCAGGGCAAATGAAGTATGAAAACCCAGCAAGTCAAAACAGAAGCATTTAACCTAGACCTTGCGAGGTTCAATGTTTCTGGTGAAAAACGTTTGCTCTTTAGAAGCTTTATTGACTAGTAGTATGCAGCTCAAGTCTAAGTATTATTCCTTTTCCTTTTGTCCCTTTTAGGAGTGAACCTGAAAAACTTAACAATTATTCGCCGAAGGCGAGGTGAATATCGTCGAATAATCCCCAAGACGAAGTCGAGGGGATTATTCGACAATACTCACCGGACCTGAGGCGAATAATTGTTTTAGTATAATTTCAGAGCTGAACAACAAAAATTTCTAAAATCATAACATTTTAGTAACATTTATTAACATTTTATTTTAACATTTTATATAAACCGCGTGGAGCGGTTTATATAGCGTCATCTAAGGAACCGCTCGACCAATCAGATTGCTGGAAACTCTTTGCTCAGCTCTGAAATTATAATAAAAGGTATTAGAGTTGCTAACAGTAGGTAATGATTATGATTTAATATCCCCCTAACATCTGAGTGTGTATACAACACTAAGGATTTTTCAATCCCTCAACGGTGAGATTTTTTGCATTTACACTTATGTCCATCCACAAGCTGTTATCTCTGAGGTCTCATAATGCTGTAGAATAGTTTTTGAACTAGGAAAGAACCTGGATCACTTATATTAGCTTTCGGCTCGTGATTTATAAGCTTTCCGAGTGTTCTTTTAACATCCCAAGTGGCTTCATTACATTATAAAGTCCGAAAAAATGCGTTCTATTGCTTCTATGACATAACTAGCTACATGCCGGCTTTATAATCTGATAAAGCATCCGCTTGGAAACTAAATTGACCAATCAGACGATACGTACTATGTTCATAACGTTATAAGAGGTAATAATAACCTAACTATCGACTGTGTCAGCACTCGCCAAGTACTCTTAATCTTGTACCATTATCATGTGAACATAATGGCAATGTTCAGTGGCTTCTAATTGGCCTTCCACTGTGAACAATATAGGAGTGCGAGAGTTTATGAACAAGTTCACCCTGACTATCGTAACTTGCAACTAGCAGGCAAGAAAGATTTCTTCGAGCCACAAAAGGAACTGAAAATAAATATTTGAATCCTAATCTAGAAATTATGTACACAAGATCAATTCAATATGACGAGCAAGAACAGTATCGAATCTGCTTTAATCTTCTATTGTGATGATAACTTTTCCATCCCCTTTGTTCACACCCGCCATGTTCTCTTTTTTCGCACCGATATTATACGATCCCCCTCCCCCTGCCACACCACCTGTTTTATCCCCCACAACTCCCCCACCAGAATATCCACCCCCTCCACCACCAATATAAAAACCACAACCTCCTCCACCAAATCCCCCAATAGACACTGGACATTCTCCCCCAATTCCACCCTTAGTAAAACTCGAAGATGATGTCAAACCGCCTCTCCCGTCGCCATTAAGCCCAGCTCCCCCTCCTGATAAGAGACCAGGATCCACACTTCCCGTTTTCACGTTACACTGCTGTCCACCGGTCCCTCCCGTCCCACCACATCTGGTTCCGTTCTCTGTCGCTTGGCCAGGGTCACCGTCTTTGTACTGCTCAATTGGTATTTCCCCACCCCCACCCCCACCCCCTCCCCCGCCAGCAATTATCAGGGGAGTATCATTTGAAAAAGTCACAAAACTTCCGCCACCTCCACCCCCGGGTCTTTCACTGAAGCTTGTAATGTGATTACCCTCCTGACCCACAAGGATTTTAAGACGATTTCCTCTGTGAAGCTTAAAAGATCCTTTTATTTTGGCCCCTAAACCACCAATCGTCCATGTACTCTCGTTGTAATCTGTCCCATTAGCGCCTGAGGCACCGGACACTTCGATGACGTAGTTTCCGGTTACGGGAACACTCCATATTTGGATGCCACTCCTCAAATTTACTTTGCCTTCTAGTAGTGTTCCTACATACCCGGATGTACTTGTCGGTCCAGTTCTTCCTCTACCATTCAGGGTGGTGAAAACAAACTGGATCTCTGAGACGATAAAGGAAATTCCTTAATGGTGTGCAAAGGGAAATAATTTGTTTCCTGGTGAATTTATAGCCTTACCTCTTGATAATCCTAAGTCTTGAGAGACTGTAGCCTATGGAAAAGAGAACAACTTATAATTTTCTTGTACAAGGAAAAAATTTTAAAACTCTCCAATTCACTAAGAAATAAAGGGTAACTAATGATATAAAAAAGGAATATGAGTTCTAATTTTCAATCACTCCAATTATAAACATGTTTAGTACAAACTATCTGTAGTTCAGATTGCCCTACAAACTCAAAACGAGCGCTGTACTCACACTGATATTCAGCAGCTGATGAAACGAATGTCCTTTCTTGGGAAACAAAATGTTTTTGTCCATGATCCTGCCAGCATCAGATGTTTCCTTGTTCAACTCACATAGGCCGTTTCTAATATTCTCGTAATTGAAAGACATACAGTTTGGACGCGCTAAGCATTGCTGAGCGCATGCAAAAATATCAGAAGTCCGCTGATAATGAATAACATTTCCGATGAGCACGTAACCATCTGTAGAGCTGATTATTGATGAGTGACTCATAGCTGTTCTTATGATTACCATTCCGACAGGGGTGGGGTGGATCATTAAAATGATCAGAGTAATGATGAACAGTACGATATAAGATATCATGACGTGTGATCTCGTCTAGCTGGGAAAGAAAAGTTCAATGGCAGTTATTACAATACCGATTAGATTGGAGAATTAGTTGAATATCGGTTAAGTATATAGTAAAGATACAATGTGTTCTTCAAAAGTCCCTCTAAACTGGTCACTGAAAACGCGAAAAGTTGAGGAAACCGAGGAGTGAATTCAGAGTCCTTCCAAATCGTGGAGAATCTCTCGACAAAACTCAATTTCTTTTAGATGATGTGGTTTAAAACCAAGAACACTGTGGAGCCAAGCGCGATGTTTTTGAGACGCAAACGGCAGCCTTGATTTGGTAATTCTTATTAAATATTCAGATATTTCGCATGAAGAGTTTGATTTGAAATCTGTATACAAATACAACTAATTTATTGGATCAACGTACCAAAAAAATCGAGTACATTACACTGTTGCATTCCCTGAACAGTAATTATCGTTCTGGCTCAAAAGTCCTCATCAACATTCAAATCTGATGATATTCCTTTAAGACGTTTGCTACTTGCTCTGTTTGCGTAGCCTGGATTTTGTTACCCTGAGCTGATTTTTTGTGATACACTAAGTTAATTTCAACTCCGTGAAACAAAATAATCATCACTACCGGCTTTGAGGATAAAATGAATTATAAGATTTAAATTTCCGGCTCTTACAAAAGTTGCTGTTGTTACAATATGATCCCCTTACCTTCTTTTCCAATCTTTTGTCAAACGCTCCACTTGTAAATTTGGACGCAGAAGTTTCAATGAAATACCCCAAACGGGAATATCTGAATTGAGAAAACACAGCATGATTGGGTTTACCTTCTGTCACCCCACAACTTGACCGAAAGTGGGTTTAATTGTTGTAAAACCATAAAGAACCAAACATCTAGTATGTAACTTAGAAACACTGACTTCCTCGAAAACATTTCTCATGCCGAAAATGTTTGTAGAGGTACATTTATTTATTTTTCAGATGGCAGATAGCTGTCATTTTAATTGTTCCAAACCTGAATTGCAATGATTTTCAAAGTAATTTTTCCGATCGCAAATCTGGGTACACCATGAGATGAAGAAATGCCGCTCAATTATTATTTTCGGCAATCAATTGAAAGGACAATCAAAATTTGCCATAAGATTTTTGGCGATTAAAAACGAAAAAAACCCAGAGGAGACAATTTTTAGATATGATGCACCTAACAAGGTTGCTTATCGTAGAAAGAGCATTCTTTTGAGGCCAGGGGTAATGTAGAGATTAAGGATTTTATTAGGCTGTGGAAGGGTAAGGATAATTCTCATGACAAGTTAGGCGGGTTCTAACGGCTGATTCATTTGAGTATGTAATTTTAGAGGTTACTCAAGATGAATGGTGTTGGTCGTTTTTGCTGTGTTTAGTCTGTCTTATCTTTTGTTTCGTTTGTTTCTAGAGAAAGGTGACATTTTTGTAACCACGGTAGTATTCATACCATCAGTAACGAATTCGAATATGTTTTCCAGATGAAATCTGAAATCGCATGCTGTTCAACAGATACTGACCTCAAAAACTTATCTTTATTCTAAACCGATTTCTTAGTATTTTCATCTGTTAATACTTAGTTATTACTGTTGACAAAATGCATGCTTTAATACCCGTTCAGCCACACTCACTGCACTCACCCTCCAGTAATTACACGTCACCTTTCAGAGACTAACGTGATAACCAACTATGTTTCCTATGCTTTTCACTCATAAACGAAAGGAACTTTGAACTTCTTCAGCCTGATATAACCTTTTAAGCTTAAGGGTTACATCTTTGATTTCAAAACTAAACTAAATGCTCTGAACGAATTTACAACTAAATATTTAGGAAGTAGAAAGGACCACTGTGAATTACAATTTAAGAATTAAAGTATCCGGGAATGTTGTCTTCGTCGGGTGTGTCTTATGTTACGAGGTTCATTTACAAGGTTTTTCAACCTGGAGATTAGAGGTCTATACGTTGTTAGCACATAGACAGTAATTTTATTCGTTTAGTCAGTTCTTCAATGTGATAATCACCTTTCCGTCGCCTTTGTTAACACCTGCTTTGTTGTGTTGATTTGTACCGTTATTAAACGAGCCCCCTCCCCCTGCCACACCACCTGAGCTAGTTCTCACAACTTCCCCTCCGGAATACCTACCCCCTCACCCACCAGCCACAAAGCCGAAGCTTCCACCACCGAATCCTCCTTTGGATGCTACATACGAGCCCCTAACTCCGCCGTAAATGAAACTCAACGAACTGTGCCTTTCAGCCCCGCTCTTCCTCCTGCTAAGATACTGTAGTCCACACTCTCTGTATTAATTAGCAACCGTATTAATTAGCAACTGTATTAAGTTAGCAACCATTCCCTCCCGTCCCACCACATCTGGTGCCGTTCCGGCTGTCGCCTGACCGAAATCACCGTCTTCAAATTGCTTTTCCGGTGTCCCTCCACCCCCTCCCCCACCGGCAATAATTAGTGGAGTGTCATCTAAGAGAGAGTGACAAAAGTGCCGCCACCACCACCCCCTGGCCTATCACCGAAGTCCGTAGTACGATGAACCTCCTGACCGACGAAATTTTGAAATCTGATTGTAAATAATCGATTTTTGCTCATTGTCTTTCCGACGAAGGACCACGAAGGTCCACCGCTCGAAAAGGCAGATTTTCAAACTCGCCTTGTTGGTGTGCTGACACCGCTCAACTTCTGGTGCCCCCTGACGCAGCACAATAATTTTTCTGGAAACTCGTCACTTTAAACAAAATATAGTTTTATACCCTAGTTTCCTAATTCAGTTGGGTTCGGCAGCCCATTACCTAGAGATAGGCTAACTTAAACGCTCGAAACGTCAGCTTTTGTATTGTCGCGGGGGCCAATTTCCCATTTCAACTTTGTTGATAGATCCAAATTATTTCGTTACTCCCACCGACGCAGCCCCAAGCAGTTTCTTTGGAAACTATCAGCCTTTATTAACTTAAACGTGGTTTTACTAACCATAACATTAAACAACTGAGCAAAGATATAACCAGGCAGAGGTAGAAGGAACGCAGTATCATCTTCAGCACTGCCTATTCCTTTATCGTTCAATTCACATATCACATTTCCTTCCATTTCCCCGTAATTCACTGAGCGCCATAGTGGACGGTTTTTCAGGCAGAGATGAGCGCAGGATAAAACACTGGTCGCCTCCTGACGATTATGACATGGCCGGTTAGGTAATAATCTTCCACAGTTTGAATGAAAGATGAGCGGCCCTGCAGAGCTGGTGACAAACTGTACACTGCAGTGGTCACTGTCAGTAGAATTATCAAGACGTTCATGTTCCAACTTGTGAAAAGCAAAATTGTTCTACATTGTTACTACCATGATCTAGGGAGGATCGATTGCCGATGTATTTTATACTTAAATTTTAACATTGTATATCACAAATGCTGCAGCTTTTGAATTCAAATTGTCACCTCGCGCGTATAATCCATCCCCATCTGTCTGACTGATTTTTAAACGTTGGTTCTAAGGAAAAACTTTCAAAGCTCATTTTGAAATGTGATTGTAAATAATCGAGTTTTGCACAGGTCATTTACCACCGAAGCCTTTTTACAAAACTGTCTTTGTCTTTGAGTAAAGCGGAACATTTCAAAGCTAAGCAGATGTCTATTGTGAAGAATTTTGTGCCATAGACTTTTCAGTTAGAAATGTAAAATTTTCTGTAATGCGAACATTCACGAACCTGGTGCCACATCAATAGGGACCAAAAGCGCAGAAAAGAAGGGTGGAATTGTTCAAAAATAATTAACTGCCTTTCTTTCGTTTTTACAGCCTAATTCCTTCTAGCCTTTGAAGCTCACTACTACCGGACTTAAGGATGCCTGAATTAAGGAAAGGAAGTGTTTTCATAGGAGGTTCGAAGGCTGCTCGATTTTTGTTAAGGTTCAGTTCCTAACAAGCGAAATCTATAATGAGTTGTAAAGTGGTCAAGGCTTTTAAGTGGTGCACTTTAAAACATTGCAACTCTCAATAATAATAATAATAATAATAATAATAATAATAATAATAATAATAGGTAAAGTCTGTTTACGAGCCTAGTGGCCCATTAGGCCGGTGCTTAACTCCGGTTTCTGTAGCATGAAGCAACTAGGAGTATTTCTACTACCCCCTGGATGGGATGCCAGTCCATCGCAGGGTTACTCCCAGCATTAAATTGCCGGTACCCATTTATACACCTGGGTGAAGAGAGGCACTGTGAGAGTAAAGTATCTTGCCTAAGAACACAACACAATGTCCCGGACGGGGCTCGAACCCAGACCACTCGATACCGAGTTGAGCGCGCTAACCATGAGGCCACCGCGCCTCCGCAAGTGGCTATTCTCGACCAATGCATTTCAGGAACTGAGAGCCCACATTTTCCTACGTATGCTCTTAGTAAGTATTCAAGTGAGTGATGGAAAAGTGTTTTGAGAGTACGCTCCAATTGGCCTTTGTTTCTGTTTCGCGCTGGCTGAAGACTGCTTGCCTCTGCCACGAATAGCGAAAGTCTTTAGCCGAACAGCAACTGATAGATATTTTGACTTCGTTTTCACACACCTTTGAGTCCGTCTTTTACGATGATAATTGGATGTATTTAAAAATGATAACAGTCTAAAAAAGCGAAAGTTACCTGATGTTTGGCTTGGTAATCCTACTCTTGTAATCGTCCTATTCTTATTCGAGGTTGGTTGAACAATATTGAGCACGACAACTCTATTTGTCTTTGAGGAAGCTTTCAGAAAATATTTTGACAGACCTCATTGATCCGTCTGCTGACAGGCGTCGCCTAAAAGTAGTTTCAAATTAATTAAAACCATTTTGCGCCTCTAGCATGAATGGCAAAGCGATTTCTTACATTTCTTAATCTATGTAGAACATATGAAATTTGGGGATAAAAAAAACTGAAGTCCAAAACGTTTCGTCTTGACTAAATAAAACTTCAAGACGACAGTTGAGAGAGAAACCATTGGATGTTTGATAATGACAGATGCCAATATAACCGTTAGGTGTCAGAATAAGGGATAGCCAGTCCAAAGTGTCGTACGTTACTGATCTTAAATAATATTTTTTCCCAACCGGCTGTGGTGGGTACATCTTGAAAGTCTGCGGTTCGAAGTTAGATCCACAACTTATAACAGTTGAATTGATAGAGCCTGAACTATTTCAAAGAACTTCTATGGGTCTTGATATTTTATTATCTCTTTCTTCTCTTACTTCAACTGTTTGTTTATTCTCTTACTTACCATTAGAGGTTCGATTGCCAATGTATTTTATACTTAAATTTTAATTTTGTATATCACAAATGCTGCAGCTTTTGAATTCAAATTGTCACCTCGCGCGTATAATCCATCCCCATCTGTCTGACTAATTTTTAAACGTTGCTTCTAAGGAAAAACTTTCAAAGCTCATTTTGAAATGTGATTGTAAATAATCGAGTCTTCCTCAAATCATTTACACCGAAGCCTTTTTTTACAAAACTGTCTTTGTCTTTGAGTAAAGCGGAACATTTGAAAGCTGAGCAGATGTTTATTGTGAAGAATTTTGTGCCATCGACTTTTCAGTTAGAAATGTAAAATTTTCTGTAATGCGAACGTTCACGAACCTGGTGCCACATCAATAGGGACCAAATGCGCAGACGAGAAGGGTGGAATTGTTCAAAAATAATTAACTGCCTTTCTTTCGTTTTTACAGCCTAATTCCTTCTAGCCTTTGAGGCTCACTACTACCGGACTTAAGGATGCCTGCGTTAAGGAACGGAAGTGTTTTCATAGAGGGGGGCATTGGGGCCTCTGGGAAACCGCAAAACCGGAGAAAAAAACCTCCAAAACCGAAAAACCGACGAAAAAAGGCAGCAAAACCGAAAACCGCATGCAAACCTGACAAAACCGCTACATTTTTACCTTAAAGGGGTCAAAAGGGAAAAACCGAGAACCGCATCAGAGTTTTCGTGAAACCGAAAACCGAACGCAACGTAAAATCCGTAAATCGCTCTGAACATCAAAACCGAGAAATCCGAAACTTCTTGGCCCAAAAACCGAAAAACCGATCCAAGAAACAGTCAAACCACAAAACCGAAGATCCCAAAGCCCCCCTCTTCATAGGAGGTTCGAAGGCTGCTCGATTTTTGTTAAGGTTCAGTTCCTAACAAGCGAAATCTACAATGAGTTGTAGAGTGGTCAAGGCTTTTAAGTTGTGCACTTCAAAACATTACAACTCTCAATAATAATAATAATAATAATAATAATAATAATAACAATAATAATAATAGGTAAAGTCTGTTTACGAGCCTAGTGGCCCATTAGGCCGGTGCTTAACTCCGGTTTCTGTAGCATGAAGCAACTAGGAGTATTTTTACTACCCCCTGGATGGGATGCCAGTCCATCGCAGGGTTACCCCCAGCATTAAATTGCCGGTACCCATTTATACACCTGGGTGAAGAGAGGCACTGTGAGAGTAAAGTGTCTTGCCTAAGAACACAACACAATGTCCCGGACGGGCTCGAACCCAGACCACTCGATACAGACTCGAGCGCGCTAACCATGAGGCCACCGCGCCTCCATAAGTGGCTATTCTCGACGAATGCAGTTCAGGAACTGAGAGCCCACATTTTCCTCTGTATGCTCTTAGTAAGTATTCAAATGAGTGATGGAAAAGTGTTTTGGGAGCACGCTCCAATTGGCCTCTGTTTCTGTTTCACGCAGGCTAAAGACTGCTTGCCTCTGCAACGAATAGCGGAAGTCTTTAGCCGAATAGCAACTCATCGATATTTTGACTCTCAACAAACTGCAAAACTCGCTACACTTGAATAATACTAATTAGTAACAAAGATAAACAAAAGAATTAAATTCATTCAAAGCGCTTGCGTCTATTAGCCTCTTTATCATGTATTAGTTCTATTAAAAATGAATTTAAAGCTAATTAGAGAGAATATGACTGATTTGTTTACTTTTGAGTGGTTTCATGTCAAGACGGAAAAAGCACTTATTTGTTTTTAAGAAGCTAACATTACCTGGTATTGATAGTTAAATCTTCGCAAAAGCGAGGCAGCTGTCATAATCTGTGAATGTCTCGAAGCCTGCTTGGCTAAAATTTAATTGGCGTTTTGACAGAATCGTTGATGCAGCTACTGACGGGAATTATTTTGATTCTAAGTGAATTTTTCGTGTTTGATAAAAGAGCTTACAGCTCACTACTCCACTTTTAAAAGCGAAATTAACACACGAAAATAAAGCCCCGTAAAATGTGTTCTATTGCTTTTATGACATAACTAGTTACATTAGGGCTTCATAACCCAATAAAGTATTCATGTGGAAACTGAATAGACTAATCAGACCATGCCTTTTATCTTCGTTACGTTATAAAAGGTAATGATAACTTAACTTTCGACTGTGTTAGCAATCGCCATGTACTTTTAATTTTATACTCCTATGATGTGAACATAATGATAATGTTCAGTAACTTCCAACTGGCCCTTCTCTATTAGTAATACAGGACTGCGGCAGTTTATGAATAAGTACATCCTGAATATCGTAACTTGCAACTAACAGGCGAGATATATTTCCTTGAAGCACATAAGGAACTAAAAGCAAATATTTGAATTTTAATCTAGGAATTCCGTACATAAGTTCAATCCAATATGACGGGCAAAAATAGTTTGGAATCTGCATCAATTTTCTAACGTGATGGTAACCCTTCCATCCCCTATGTTAACACCCACCATGTTCTCTTGATTCGCACCGATATTGTATGACCTCCCTCCCCCTGTCACACCACCTGTCCTATTCCCCACAACTCCCCCACCGGAATACCCGCCCCCTCCACCACCATTGTAAAAACCACAACCTCCCCCACCGAATCCCCCAATGGATGGTTGACAATTTCCCCCGGTTCCACCGTTAATAAAACTCAAAGACGGTGTCACGCCACCTCTTCCGCCCGTCACCATAAAGCCCGGCTCCCCCTCCTGCTAAGAAAGTAAAGTCCACATTTCCCGTTTCAGCGTTACACGGCACTCCACCAGTCCCTTCCGTCCCACCACATCTGGTACCGTTCTCCTTCGCTTGGCCAGGGTCACCGTCTTTGTACTGCTCAATTGGTATTCCCCCACCCCCACCCCCTCCTCCGCCAGCAATTATTAGAGGAGTATCATTTGAAAAAGTCACAAAACTTCCGCCACCTCCATCACCGGGTCTCCAAGGGAAGTGTCTAAAGGGATTACCCTCCTGACCCACTAGGATTTTAAGACGATTTCCTTTGTGAAGCTTAAAAGATCCTTTTATTCTGGCCCCTAAACCACCGATCCTCCATGAATTCTCGCTGTCATCTGTCCCATCAGCGCCTGAGGCACCAGACACTTCGATGACGTAGTTTCCGGTTACAGGTACACTCCATATTTGGATGCCATTCGTCAAATTGACTTTGCCTTCTAGTAGTGTTCCTATATAACCGGATGTACTATTCGGTGCAGTTCTTCCTCTGCCATTCAGGGTCGTGAAAACAAAATGGATCTCTGAGACGATAAAGGAAATTCCTTAATGGTGGTCAACGGGAAATAATTTGTTTCCTGGTGAATTTATAGCCTTACCTCTTGATAATCCTATGTCTTGAGAGACTGTAGCCTATGGAAAAGAGAAGAACTTATAATCTCTTGTACGCTGTACAAGGAAAAAAATATGAAAAAAAAAATATGAAAACTCCCTCATGCACTAAGAAATAAAGTTATGATATAAAGAAGGAACATGTGTTCATATATTGTCAGTCACTGCAATTGTGAACATGTTAAGTACAAACTATTTGTAGTTCAGATTGCCCTACAAACTCAAAACGAACGATCTACATACACTGATATTCAGCAGCTGTTAAAACGAATGACCTCCCTTGGGAAACAAAATGTTTTTGTCCATGAATCTGCCAGCATCAGATGTTTCTTTGTTCAACTCACATAGTCCGTTTCTAATATTCTCGAAATTAAAAGACACACAATTTGGATGTGCTAAGCATTGCTGAGCGCATGCCAAAACATCAGGAGTCCGCTGATAGTGAATAACATTTCCGAGGAGGACGTAACCACCTGTCGAACTGATTATTGATGAGCGACTCACAGCCGTTCTTATGATTACCATTCTGACAGGGGTGGGGTGGATCATTGAAATCATCAGAGCAATGATGGGAAATGTGGTATAAGATATCATGACGTGTGATCTCGTCTAACTAGGAAAGAAAAATTCAATGGCAGTTATTAAAAAACCGATTATATCAGAATTCGTTGAAAATCGGGTAAGTATTGGTAAATGGCTCTCTTTTTTTTTTTTTGCAAAAGTCTCTCCACACTGGTCATCGAATTCGCGAAAAGTTGAGGAAACTGAAGAGTGAAGTCGAAGTCCTTTCAAATCCTGCAGGTTTTTTCGATAAAACTCCATAATTTCTTTTGAATGAAGTGGTTTAAAAACCAAGAACACTATGGAGCCTAAGTGCGACGTTTTTGAGACGCGAAAAGTAGCCTTTAGTCCGGAATTCTTATTAATCATCCAAATATTTTTCCTGAAGAGTTTGATTTGAAATCTGTATATAAATGCAACTAAGTCATTAGATCGAAACGCCAAAACAAAAAAACAGGTACATTCCACTGTCGATGACAAAACTAAATAACTTGTCGCATTTTTTAAAAAGTATTTCCATTTTGGCTCCAAAAGTTCTCATCAACATTCAAATCTGATACTATTCCTCTAAGACGTTTATTACTCGCTCTGTTTGCATAGCTTGGATTTTGTTACTTTTGGCTGATTTTTGTGATACACTAAGTTAATTTCGACTCCATTAAACAAAATAATCGTCACTGTCGGCTTTTGCGATTGTTTAAAGGAAATATGAAGGAAATATGCATTGTAAAAAACATTGCATTGTAAAAAAGCATTGGAGGAAATGCATTGAAGGAAATATGCATTGTAATATTCAAATTTTCGACTCTTACAAAAGTTTCTTCTGGTAAAATATGATCCCTCTTACCTTCTTGTCCAATCTTTAGTTCAAACGCTCCTTTTGATTTTGACGCACAAGTTTCAATTTATTACTCAAAACAGGAATATCCGAATAGAAAAAACATGCATGATTGGGTTTACCTTTTGTCATCCCGCAACTCTACCTAAAGTGGGTTGCATTGTTCTAAAACATGAGAGAACCCGACACTCAGTCTGTAACTTAGAAACACTGACTTCCCCGAAAACATTTCTCTTGCCGAAAACGTTTGTAGAGGTAAATTTATTTATTTTCAGATGGCAGATACCTGTCATTTTTATATTGTTCCAAACCTGAATTGCAATGATTTTCAAAGTGATTGTACTGATAGCAAATCTGGGTACACCATGAGATGAAAACACGCCGCTGAATTATTATTTTCGGTAATCAACTGAAAGAGCAAACAAAATTTGCCCTTATTAGCTTTTTGGCGATTAAAAACAAGAAAAAAAAAGCCAAGGAGGCAATTTTTTAGATTTAATGCACTGAACAAGGATGCTCAGCCTGAAAAGAGAATTTTTTTTTTTGAGGCCAGAGTTGTAGTAGAGATTATGGAGTTTATTAGGCTGTGGCATGGAGAAGGGTGAGGAAAATTCTCATGACAAGTTAGGCGGGGTCTAACGGCTGATTCATTTGAGTATGTAATTTTAGAGGTTACTCAAGATGAATGGTGTCGCTCGTTTTTGCTGTTTTTGGTCTGTTTTATCTTTTGTTTCGTTTGTTTAATTTTTGTAACCACGATAGTATTCGTACCATCAGTAACGAATTCGAATATATATTTCCAGGTGAAACCTAAAATCGCATACTGTTCAGCAGACACTGACGTCAAAAACTTATCTTTATTCTAGATAGTCACTTCCTATTTCCGTCCTTTAATACTTAGTTATACACCGTTTGCAAATATGGCGACGATCGCTCCAAAGCGAGGCTTCTCGGTAGCAACGCCGTTGCTTAGGGCTGGCTGCGACTGTTTTCAAGTACTTCGTGCCAGCTAATACCAGGTTGGATTATGCTTTCATTAGGCCTACATCCTGTGTTCTTTTATCAGAGTGAGTAATTGGAAGACACTACCATCAAAGTAAAATAATTCTAGACTTTTAACGGAAGTTACAGTTTTGAAGTTACGTCTTGAATTATGCTTTGTTATGAACGTTCGATTGTCTTCTCATTTGATAAAATGCCGCACCAACTTTTACTGTATGTTTTCTGTTTTAGCTTCTTTTCAACGTAAAGCATGGAGAGACCTGTGGAGAAGATGCATGTAAATGAACTTAAAAAACTTCTCCGAAGCAAAAATGTGAGCCTCAAAGGATTAACAGTGAAAGCACAGCTAGTCGAAGAGTAAGCGAAGACTGATTTAAGATTTTATTCAAGTTTATGTTGAACAAATTTTAAACAGCATCAGCCATTAAATATCGGCGACCTGCTAAGCTTTTACGAAAATCAGTTGGCTTAAAATGTAATGAACAGATCTTAGTTCGCTCTGTGATCTTAAATGTTGGGGACGCATCTCGTCGAATTTTTATTAACCAAGCCTGAAACGAAAATAGGACGTATGAACGACAACAGAAAAACCAAACAGATAATTAATGTTACGGTAAGTTCATCAAAACAACAGGGGTTAAAAGGCACACCTTAAGTCTTCTTGGATCTGTCGTTGGAAGGCTGTGATAAGTGATCTTTCCTCAGTCCGGCCCTACTCGATATCCGCTCTTACAGCATAGCGGCACGCAACAGTTATCAGGCATGTTATACCACTCAGAAGATCACTCGTAATGGTATTGGAACAAAATTCTAAACATGGAAGAACCCACTTATCAGGAATAAAAGCCGAAATGTAATGAAATGCATTCTGTAAACAAAACAGTTCTTAATACTCAGCAATCCTGAGAAGAGAATCGAAAGTTCAACTGTAACTTCCGTTAAAAGTCTAGAATTATCTTACTTTGATGGTGGTGTCTTCCAATTACTCATCTGTGATAAAAGAACACAGGATGTAGGCATAGGCCTAAAGAAAGCATAATCCAACCTGGTATTAGCTGGTACGAAGTACTTGAAAACAGACGCAGCCAGCCCTCAGCAACGGCGTTGCTACCGAGAAGCCTCGCTTTGGAGCTATCGTCGCCATATTTGCAAACGGTGTATTACTGTTGACTAAATGCATACTATAATACCCGTTTAGCCACACTTAGTGCACTCACCCTCCAGAAATTACACGTCACCTTTAAGAGTCCAACGTCGTAACTAAGTATTTTTCCTATGCTTTTCACTCATAAACGAGACAAAAATTCAACTTCTTTAGCCTGATATAACCTTTTAAGCTTGAGGGTTACATCTTTGATTTGAAAACTAAATGTTCTGAACGAATTTACGGCTAAATATGTAACAAGTAGAAAGGAACATTGTGAATTATAATTTAAGAGTTAAAGTATCCAGGAATGCATGTAGTCTCAAGGGGTCTGTCCTATGGTACGTGGTTCATTTACAAGATTTTTAACTTAGGGATTAAAAGTTCTCTAGATTGTTAGCACATATTCAGTAATTTTATTAGTTTAGTTAGTTCTTTAATGAGATAATCACCTTTCCATCCCCTTTGTTAACACCTGCCTTGTTGTGTTAATTTGTACCGTTATTAAACGAGCCCCCTCCCCCTGCCACACCACCTGAGCTAGTTCCCATAACTCCCATTGAGCTAGTTCCCATTGTCTTTCCGACAAAGGACCACGGAGATCCACCGCTCGAAAAGGCAGATTTTCAAATCTCGCCTTGCTGGTGTGCTGCCACTGCTCAACTTCTGGTCGATAACCACCCAAGAGTGCCCCCTGACGCAGCACAACAATTTTTCTGGAACTCGTCACCTTGAACAAAATATAGTTTTATACCCTAGTTTCCTAATTCAGTTGGGTCCGGCAGCCCATTACCTAGAGATAAGCTAACTTAAAACGTAGTTTTACTAACCGTGAGATTAAACAACTGAGCAAAGATATAACCAGGCAGAGGTAGAAGGAACGCAGTATCATCTTCAGCACTGCCTATTCCTTTATCGTTCAGTTCACATCTCACATTTCCTTCCTTTTCCCCGTAATTCACTGAGCGGCATAGTGGACGGTTTTTCAGGCAGAGATGAGCGCAGGATAAAACACTGGTCGCCTCCTGACGATCTATGACATGGCCAGTTAGGTAATAATCTTCCACAGTTTGAATGAAAGATGAGCGGCCCTGCAGAGCTGGTGACAAACTCAAGCTGTACACCGCAGTGGTCACTGTCAGTAGAATTATCAAGACGTTCATGTTCCAACCTGTGAAAAGCTAAATTGTTCTACATCGTTACTACCGTGAACCATAGAGGATCGATTGCCAATGTATTTTATACTTAAATTTTAATTTTGTATATCACAAATGCTGCAGCTTTTGAATTCAAATTGTCACCTCGCGCGTATAATCCATCCCCATCTGTCTGACTAATTTTTAAACGTTGGTTCTAAGGAAAAACTTTCAAAGCTCATTTTGAAATGTGATTGTAAATAATCGAGTTTTGCTCAGGTCATTTACCACCGAAGCCTTTTTTTACAAAACTGTCTTTGTCTTTGAGTAAAGCGGAACATTTGAAAGCTGAGCAGATGTTTATTGTGAAGAATTTTGTGCCATCGACTTTTCAGTTAGAAATGTAAAATTTTCTGTAATGCGAACGTTCACGAACCTGGTGCCACATCAATAGGGACCAAAAGCGCAGACAAGAAGGGTGGAATTGTTCAAAAATAATTAACTGCCTTTCTTTCGCTTTTACGACCCAATTCCTTCAAACCTTTGAAGCTCACTACTACCGGACTTAAGGATGCCTAAATTAAGGAAAGGAAGTGTTTTCATAGGAGGTTCGAAGGCTGCTCGATTTTATGTTAAGGTTTAGTTCCCAACAAGCTAAATCTATAATGAGTTGTAAAGTGGTCAAGGCTTTTAAGTGGTGCTTTTCAAAACAACTCTCAAGTAGCTATTCTTGACGAATGCATTTCAAGAAAGAGCTCACATTTTCCTCTGTATGCTCTGAGTAAGTATTCAAATGAGTGAAGGAAAAGTGTTTTGGGAGGACGTTCCAATTGGCCTCTGTTTCTGTTTCGCGCTGGCTGAAGACTGGTTGCCTCTTCCACGAATAGCGGTAGTCTTTAGCCGAAAAACTACTGATAGATATTTTGACTTCTTTTTCACACACCTTTGAGGCCGAATTTTACGATAATAATTAGATGTATTTAAAAATGATAGCAATCTAAGAAGAGAAAATTACCTGATGTTTGGCTTGGTAATCCTACTCTTGTAATCGTCTTATTCCCGAGGTTGGATGGACAATATTGAGCAAGACAACTCTATTTGTCTTTGGGAAGCTTTCATACAAGGTCTTGACAGAATTATTGATCTGTCTGCTGACAGGCGTCGCCTAAAAGTAGTTTCAAATTAGTTAAAACCATTTTGCGCCTCTATCATGAATAGCAAGGCGAATTCTCACAACTAGATAATAATATATGCAGAATATGTAAAGTTTGGGGATACAAAAAACTGAAGTCCAAAACTTTTTGTCTCGACTGATTAAAACTTCAAGACGACAGTTGGGAGAGAAACCATTGGACGTTTGATAATGGCAGATGCCAATATAACCGTTAGGTGTCAGAATAAGAGATAACCCGACCAAAGTGCCGTACGTTACTGGTCTTAAATGATATTTTTTTCCAACCGGCTGAGGTAGGTACATCTTGAAAGTCTACGGTTCGAAGTTAGATCCACAACTTATAACAGTTGAATTGATATAGCCTGAACTATTTCAAGGAACTTTCATGGTTGTAGATATCTTATTATTTCTTTCTGTTATTACTTCGTCTCTTTGTTTATTCGCTTACTTACCATGTTATTGGTTGATGCTATTATTTGAATAACTGTCAGTGCTCCGCGAAAGTTTTTCTTTGACACAAACCCCATATTTATAGTGTATTCAAACAAGGAAGAAAGCCATCTATCCAGTAACATTTCCTATCTCTAAGAGACAATGTTAACGTCATGGTGGATGTTTGGTGGATGTTTACCCTTGTGTGCACTCTGCCTTTATCGACGATAGAACACAAAGCTGTCAAATGGAAGTTTTCCGTGTCAAAGAAGCAGTGGATATGCTTCGATGTTGGTTTGGTTAACCACCTGCTGATGATTGACCGAAACAGTACCTGCTGATAGCGGTGCATGTTTCTTTTCCTCACTTGAGAACTGTACAAGAAAAGCCGGGATTTTATCAAATGCGGAAGGGCAAGGGCATGTGAAATTGGAAGATGCATTTGTGGAGAACCACCGAATTCTTAAAATCTGGAAGAAAGTGTTTACGAGGCAATTTTATTTATAAGTGGGCCAAGAAAATTTGCATTTACTTTTATTTCAAAAGTCAACATTGAAATGGCTTGTTCTTCTATTTTTAGCCTGCTATGAAGCTGGACGAGACTAAGTGCGATCCAGGCCACGATTTTATTCGATAACAAATAACGAAAAAAGCAATAACACTAGCAATAACTGAAGCAAAGTATTTGTCGACTCTGTCATCCTTCACCATCACTGCTATTGCTTACGACTTACAGCAATAACGGAAATGGTGAGAGAAACTCTAAGCTTGGTGGTTAATGGCAAAAAGGTGGTATCCTTCTGTCTTTCCTCCATTCAATTATCACGACTAGCATTATCGTCATTGTTATTATCGTTGTTGCAGTTGTTTTTGTAGTTATATTTTTCATTTTAAAAGATCATTTTTACAATGGAACACACCTCGCAGCATTTCATATATGCCTTATGGTGGTTCCATTATTTACTGAAAGGGAGTTCTCATGAACATCTGCTGAAGGCGGAATATCCAAGGGGGTTGGGGAGGGGGCATGCCAGCCCGGAAAATTTCGAAATGTACATCCTCGAAAAAGTGATCTCTAGGCTTTTTGAGAGGTGGTAATTGAGGGTTGCTTCAGTCTCTGTTTTCAGCCATTTTAAGTATCTACTGTCCACCAAAACCGCAAGTATTAAAGTGTTTTTAATTTCATTTTAGAGGGCTCAGCTGAACAACCCACACCAGTCCTGGATCCACCCCAGAGTAGGCAACTGCCTTAGATCTTTGTAGAACAAAGAAAGGCGCGTTTCAACTTTGTTTGGCGAGCACCTCACAACTAAGTAAGAATTAATGTTTACGTGAATGTTTTTGTTCGTAAACGAGTGCAAAATTCTCTGTGCAAACCCAAATCCTGATAAAGTTATTGTTACGCGTTTTCATACATATAGGAACATTCTTTTTTAGAAAATATACATCTCCAAGATCGTTTGCGTGTGAGAGGAAAGCTTCGACGCTTAATAAGATAGGGTTAAGGACGCAAACGTACGCGTATGGATATGGCCTAGGGATTCACAATTGGGTAGCTACAGCTGTTTCATTACTCCGGTCAGATAGTTGATAAAAAGTCATCATACCACGGTGTAAGGTATATGGTGAGTTACTTCTTTCCTTTCTATCCTGAGCCATCCTCTTAGAGCCTACTTCCCTGAGACCAAGATCACGAAGTATAATTTGAGAAATAAATCCCCTGTCATGCCCGCTATTCGCACAAACCGTTTTAAGAATACATTTTTTAATAGAATTGTTTTTAAGTATAATGTAGCTTTGTGAAAGTGTACTTCCTGTATTAGATGTAACATAAGATATGTAATTTTATCTTTTGAACAATAAAGACACACAGACACACAGACACACAGCAAACCATTTATAAGTTGGCAAAAGCTACTTTACAAATCCAGTGTTCTACAGCGCGAGAAAATTGGGGTCAGTTCTTCAATGAGGTAATCACCTTTCCTTCACCTTTGTTTACACTCGCCTTGTTCTGTTGATTTGTACCAATATTATATGAACCCCACCCCCCGCCACACCATTTGATGAACTCCCCTCAACTCCCCCACCGGAATATCCACCCCCTCCCCCACCAGCCACAAAGCCGAAGCTTTCACCATCGAATCCCCCCCCCCTTGGATACTGGATATGTGCCCCAATTCCGCCCTCGAAGAAACTCAACGAATCGGTTATCGTAGGCCCGCCTCCCCCTTTGAGCCCCGATCCCCCCTCCCGATATGATACTGGAGTCCAAATTCCCCGTATTAAAGTTGCAAGGCTGTCCACCATTTTCTCCCGTCCCACCACACCTGATGCCATTCTCTGTCGCCTGACCGGGGTTACCGTCTTCAAATTGCTTTTCTGGTGTCCCTCCACCCCATCCCCCGCCAGCAATAATTAGCGGAGTGTCATCTAAGAGAGTCAGAAAAGTTTTTTGAATAGACATTGAAAAAAAAAAGTGAATTACTCTCTGCACGTTCTACCTTAAAAAGTCATAGAGAGGGTAGCCCACTCACTTGTCTACAACGTGACTATTTCGCATTCAAATTACTGTTTTTCCGCACTCTGTAATGGCCCAGGCTGCTACAATATTTTGCTTATTGCTCAGTTGAGTTTGAGGTCGTTCTTGACTCTATTGTTTTGGCTAATTAAATGACTAGCAATCTGTCATAGTTATAAGTTAATGACCTTCTGCCGATAAATGATAGTTTTAATTCATTCTGCACTGCGTTTTTTCCTCCCTTCTGCGAGGCAGCTGAGTGTTTAACGTCCGGGAATATAATATCTTAAACGTTTTCGAGTCCTCCTTCCGAAAAATCTTTAGGCACAATCTCTCAACAAACTGCAAAACTCGCTACACTTGAATAATACTAATTAGTAACAAAGATAAACAAAAGAATTAAATTCATTCAAAGCGCTTGCGTCTATTAGCCTCTTTATCATGTATTAGTTCTATTAGAAATGAATTTAAAGCTAATTAGAGAGAATATGACTGATTTGTTTACTTTTGAATGGTTTCAGGTCAAGATGGAAAAAGCACTTATTTGTTTTTAAGAAGCTAACATTACCTGGTATTGGTAATTAAATCTTCGCAAAAGCGAGGCAGCTGTCATAATCTGTGAATGTCTCGAAGCCTGCTTGGCTAAAATTTAATTGGCGTTTTGACAGAATCGTTGATGCAGCTACTGACGGGAATTATTTTGATTCTAAGTGAATTTTTCGTGTTTGATAAAAGAGCTTACAGCTCACTACTCCACTTTTAAAAGCGAAATTAACACACGAAAATAGAGCCCCGTAAAATGCGTTCTATTGCTTTTATGACATAACTAGTTACATTAGGGCTTTATAACCCATTAAAGTATTCATGTGGAAACTGAATTGACCAATCAGACCATGCCTTTTATCTTCGTTACGTTATAAAAGGTAATGATAACTTAACTTTCGACTGTGTTAGCAATCGCCATGTACTTTTAATTTTATACTCCTATGATGTGAACATAATGATAATGTTCAGTGACCTCCAACTGGCACTTCTCTATTAGTAATACAGGACTGCGACAGTTTATGAATAAGTACATCCTGAATATCGTAACTTGCAACTAACAGGCGAGATATATTTCCTTGAAGCACATAAGGAACTAAAAGCAAATATTTGAATTTTAATCTAGGAATTCCGTACATAAGTTCAATCCAATATGACGGGCAAAAATATTTTGGAATCTGCATCAATTTTCTAACGTGATGGTAACCCTTCCATCCCCTTTGTTAACACCCACCATGTTCTCTTGATTCGCACCGATATTGTATGACCCCCCTCCCCCTGTCACACCACCTGTCTTATTCCCCACAACTCCCCCACCGGAATACCCGCCCCCTCCACCACCATTGTAAAAACCACAACCTCCCCCACCGAATCCCCCAATGGATGGTATACAATATCCCCCGGTTCCACCGTTAATAAAACTCAAAGACGGTTTCACGCCGTCTCTTCCGCCCCCGTCACCATAAAGCCCGGCTCCCCCTCCTGCTAAGAAAGTAAAGTCCACATTTCCCGTTTCAGCGTTACACGGCACTCCACCAGTCCCTTCCGTCCCACCACATCTGGTACCGTTCTCTGTCGCTTGGCCAGGGTCACCGTCTTTGTACTGCTCAATTGGTATTCCCCCACCCCCACCCCCTCCTCCGCCAGCAATTATTAGGGGAGTATCATTTGAAAAAGTCACAAAACTTCCGCCACCTCCACCACCGGGTCTCCCAGGGAAGTGTCTAAAGGGATTACCCTCCTGACCCACTAGGATTTTAAGACGATTTCCTTTGTGAAGCTTAAAAGATCCTTTTATTCTGGCCCCTAAACCACCGATCCTCCATGAATTATCGCTGTCATCTGTCCCATCAGCGCCTGAGGCACCAGACACTTCGATGACGTAGTTTCCGGTTACAGGTACACTCCATATTTGGATGCCATTCGTCAAATTGACTTTGCCTTCTAGTAGTGTTCCTATATAACCGGATGTACTATTCGGTGCAGTTCTTCCTCTGCCATTCAGGGTCGTGAAAACAAACTGGATCTCTGAGACGATAAAGGAAATTCCTTAATGGTGGTCAACGGGAAATAATTTGTTTCCTGGTGAATTTATAGCCTTACCTCTTGATAATCCTATGTCTTGAGAGACTGTAGCCTATGGAAAAGAGAAGAACTTATAATCTCTTGTACGCTGTACAAGGAAAAAAATATGAAAACTCCCTCATGCACTAAGAAATAAAGTTATGATATAAAGAAGGAACATGTGTTCATATATTGTCAGTCACTGCAATTGTGAACATGTTAAGTACAAACTATTTGTAGTTCAGATTGCCCTACAAACTCAAAACGAACGATCTACATACACTGATATTCAGCAGCTGATAAAACGAATGTCCTCCCTTGGGAAACAAAATGTTTTTGTCCATGAATCTGCCAGCATCAGATGTTTCTTTGTTCAACTCACATAGTCCGTTTCTAATATTCTCGAAATTAAAAGACACACAGTTTGGATGTGCTAAGCATTGCTGAGCGCATGCAAAAACATCAGGAGTCCGCTGATAGTGAATAACATTTCCGAGGAGGACGTAACCATCTGTAGAACTGATTATTGATGAGCGACTCACAGCCGTTCTTATGATTACCATTCTGACAGGGGTGGGGTGGATCATTGAAATCATCAGAGCAATAATGGGAAATGTGGTATAAGATATCATGACGTGTGATCTCGTCTAACTAGGAAAGAAAAATTTAATGGCAGTTATTAAAAAACCGATTATATCAGAATTCGTTGAAAATCGGGTAAGTATTGGTAAATGGCTCTCTTTTTTTTTTTTTTTTTTGCAAAAGTCTCTCTACACTGGTCATCGAATTCGCGAAAAGTTGAGGAAACTGAAGGGTGAAGTCGAAGTCCTTTCAAATCCTGCAGGTTTTTTCGATAAAACTCCATAATTTCTTTTGAATGAAGTGGTTTAAAAACCAAGAACACTATGGAGCCTAAGTGCGACGTTTTTGAGACGCGAAAAGTAGCCTTTAGTCCGGAATTCTCTTAATCATCCAAATATTTTTCCTGAAGAGTTTGATTTGAAATCTGTATATAAATGCAACTAAGTCATTAGATCGAAACGCCAAAACAAAAAAACAGGTACATTCCACTGTCGATGACAAAACTAAATAACTTGTCGCATTTTTCAAAAAGTATTTCCATTTTGGCTCCAAAAGTTCTCATCAACATTCAAATCTGATACTATTCCTCTAAGACGTTTATTACTCGCTCTGTTTGCATAGCTTGGATTTTGTTACTTTTGGCTGATTTTTGTGATACACTAAGTTAATTTCGACTCCATTAAACAAAATAATCGTCACTGTTGGCTTTTGCGATTGTTTGAAGGAAATATGAAGGAAATATGCATTGTAAAAAAAATTGCATTGTAAAAAAGCATTGGAGGAAATGCATTGAAGGAAATATGCATTGTAATATTCAAATTTTCGACTCTTACAAAAGTTTCTTCTGGTAAAATATGATCCCTCTTACCTTCTTGTCCAATCTTTAGTTCAAACGCTCCTTTTGATTTTGACGCACAAGTTTCAATTTATTACTCAAAACAGGAATATCCGAATAGAAAAAACATGCATGATTGGGTTTACCTTTTGTCATCCCGCAACTCTACCTAAAGTAGGTTGCATTGTTCTAAAACATGAGAGAACCCGACACTCAGTCTGTAACTTAGAAACACTGACTTCCCCGAAAACATTTCTCTAGCCGAAAACGTATGTAGACGTAAATTTATTTATTTTCAGATGGCAGATACCTGTCATTTTTATATTGTTCCAAACCTGAATTGCAATGATTTTCAAAGTGATTGTACTGATCGCAAATATGGGTACACCATGAGATGAAAACACGCCGCTGAATTATTATTTTCGGTAATCAACTGAAAGAGCAAACAAAATTTGCCCTTATTAGCTTTTTGGCGATTAAAAACAAGAAAAAAAAGCCAAGGAGGCAATTTTTTAGATTTAATGCACTGAACAAGGATGCTCAGCCTGAAAAGAGAATTTTTTTTTTGAGGCCAGAGTTGTAGTAGAGATTATGGAGTTTATTAGGCTGTGGCATAGAGAAGGGTGAGGAAAATTCTCATGACAAGTTAGGCGGGGTCTAACGGCTGATTCATTTGAGTATGTAATTTTAGAGGTTACTCAAGATGAATGGTGTCGCTCGTTTTTGCTGTTTTTGGTCTGTTTTATCTTTTGTTTCGTTCGTTTAATTTTTGTAACCACGATAGTATTCGTACCGTCAGTAACGAATTCGAATATATATTTCCAGGTGAAACCTAAAATCGCATACTGTTCAGCAGACACTGACGTCAAAAACTTATCTTTATTCTAGATAGTCACTTCCTATTTCCGTCCTTTAATACTTAGTTATACACCGTTTGCAAATATGGCGACGATCGCTCCAAAGCGAGGCTTCTCGGTAGCAACGCCGTTCCTAAGGGCTGGCTGCGTCTGTTTTCAAGTACTTCGTGCCAGCTAATACCAGGTTGGATTATGCTTTCATTAGGCCTACATCCTGTGTTCTTTTATCAGAGATGAGTAATTGGAAGACACTATCATCAAAGTAAAATAATTCTAGACTTTTAACAGAAGTTACAGTTTTGAAGTTACGTCTTGAATTATGCTTTGTTAAGAACGTTCGATTGTCTTCTCATTTGATAAAATGCCGCACCAACTTTTACTGTATGTTTTCCGTTTTAGCTTCTTTTCAACGTAAAGCATGGAGAGACCTGTGGAGAAGATGCATGTAAATGAACTTAAAAAACTTCTCCGAAGCAAAAATGTGAGCCTCAAAGGATTAACAGTGAAAGCACAGCTAGTCGAAGAGTAAGCGAAGACTGATTTAAGATTTTATTCAAGTTTATGTTGAACAAATTTTAAACAGCATCAGCCATTAAATATCGGCGACCTGCTAAGCTTTTACGAAAATCAGTTGGCTTAAAATGTAATGAACAGATCTTAGTTCGCTCTGTGATCTTAAATGTTGGGGACGCATCCCGTCGAATTTTTATTGTCCAAGCCTGAAACGAAAATAGGACGTATGAACAACAACAGAAAAACCAAACAGATAATTAATGTCACGGTAAGTTCATCGAAACAACAGGGGTTAAAAGGCACACCTTAAGTCTTCTTGGATCTGTCGTTGGAAGGCTGTGATAAGTGATCTTTCCTCAGTCCGGCCCTACTCGATATCCGCTCTTACAGCATAGCGGCACGCAACAGTTATCAGGCATGTTATACCACTCAGAAGATCACTCGTAATGGTATTGGGACAAAATTCTAAACATGGAAGAACCCACTTATCAGGAATAAAAGCCGAAATGTAATGAAATGCGTTCTGTAAACAAAACAGTTCTTAATACTCAGCAATCCTGAGAAGACAATCGAAAGTTCAACTGTAACTTCCGTTAAAAGTCTAGAATTATCTTACTTTGATGGTGGTGTCTTCCAATTACTCATCTGTGATAAAAGAACACAGGATGTAGGCCTAGGCCTAAAGAAAGCATAATCCAACCTGGTATTAGCTGGTACGAAGTACTTGAAAACAGACGCAGCCAGCCCTCAGCAACGGCGTTGCTACCGAGAAGCCTCGCTTTGGAGCTATCGTCGCCATATTTGCAAACGGTGTATTACTGTTGACAAAATGCATACTATAATACCCGTTTCGCCACACTTAGTGCACTCACCCTCCAGTAATTACACGTCACCTTTAAGAGTCCAACGTCGTAACTAAGTATTTTTCCTATGCTTTTCACTCATGAACGAGACAAAAATTCAACTTCTTTAGCCTGATATAACCTTTTAAGCTTGAGGGTTACATCTTTGATTTGAAAACTAAATGCTCTGAACGAATTTACGGCTAAATATGTAACAAGTAGAAAGGAACATTGTGAATTATAATTTAAGAGTTAAAGTATCCAGGAATGCATGTAGTCTCAAGGGGTCTGTCCTATGGTACGTGGTTCATTTACAAGATTTTTAACTTAGGGATTAAAAGTTCTCTAGATTGTTAGCACATATTCAGTAATTTTATTAGTTTAGTTAGTTCTTTAATGTGATAATCACCTTTCCATCCCCTTTGTTAACACCTGCCTTGATGTGTTAATTTGTACCGTTATTAAACGAGCCCCCTCCCCCTGCCACACCACCTGAGCTAGTTCCCATAACTCCCATTGAGCTAGTTCCCATTGTCTTTCCGACGAAGGACCACGGAGATCCACCGCTCGAAAAGGCAGATTTTCAAATCTCGCCTTGCTGGTGTGCTGCCACTGCTCAACTTCTGGTCGATAACCACCCAGGAGTGGCCCCTGACGCAGCACAATAATTTTTTCTGGAAACTCATCACCTTGAACAAAATATAGTTTTATACCCTAGTTTCCTAATTCAGTTGGGTCCGGCAGCCCATTACCTAGAGATAAGCTAACTTAAAACGTAGTTTTACTAACCGTGAGATTAAACAACTGAGCAAAGATATAACCAGGCATAGGTAGAAGGAACGCAGTATCATCTTCAGCACTGCCGATTCCTTTATCGTTCAGTTCACATATCACATTTCCTTCCTTTTTACCGTAATTCGCTGAGCGGCATGGTGGACGGTTTTTCAGGCAGAGATGAGCGCAGGATAAAACACTGGTCGCCTCCTGACGATCTATGACATGACCAGTTAGGTAATAATCTTCCACAGTTTGAATGAAAGATGAGCGGCCCTGCAGAGCTGGTGACAAACTGTACACTGCAGTGGTTACTGTCAGTAGAATTATAAAGACGTTCATGTTCCAACCTGTGAAAAGCAAAGTTGTTCTACATTGTTACTACCGCGAGCCATAGAGGATCGATTGTCAATGTATTTTATACTTAAATTTTAATTTTGTCCATCACAAATGCTGCAGCTTTTGAATTCAAATTGTCACTTCGCGCGTATAATCCATCCCCATCTGTCTGACTGATTTTTAAACGTTGCTTCTAAGGAAAAACTTTCAAAGCTCATTTTGAAATGTGATTGTAAATAATCGAGTTTTGCTCAAGTCATTTACCACCGAAGCCTTTTTACAAAACTGTCTTTGTCTTTGAGTAAGGCGGACTATTTGAAAGCTGAGCAGATGTTTATTATAAAGAATTTTGTGCCATCGACTTTTCAGTTAGAAATGTAAAATGTTCTGTAATGCGAACGTTCACGAACCTGGTGCCACGTCAATATGGACCAAAAGCGCAGACAAGAAGGGTGGAATTGTTCAAAAATAATTAACTGCCTTTCTTTCGTTTTAACAGCCTAATTCCCTCTAGCCTTTGAAGCTCACTACTATCGGACTTAAGGATGCCTGAATTGAGGAAAGGAAGTGTTCTCATAGACGGGGGCATTGGGGCCTCTGGGCATCCCAAAACCGGAGAAAAAAACCTCCAAAACCGAAAAACCGACGAAAAAGGCAGCAAAACCGAAAACCGCATGCAAACCTGACAAAACCGCTACATTTTTACCTTAAAGGGGTCAAAAAGGAAAAACCGAAAACCGCACCAGAGTTTTCGTGAAACCGAAAACCGAACACAACGTAAAATCCGTAAACAGCTCTAAACATCAAAACCGAAAAATCCGAACTTTTTTGGCCCAAAAACCGAAAAACCGATCCAAAAAACAGTCAAAACCGCAAAACCGAAAATCCCAAAGGCCCCCTCTTCATATGAGGTTCGAAGGCTGCTCGATTTTTGTTGAGGTTCAGTTCCTAACAAGCGAAATCTATAATGAGTTGTAAAGTGGTCAAGGCTTTTAAGTGGTCCACTTCAAAACATTACAACTCTCAATAATAATAATAGTAATAATAATAATAATAATAATAATAATAATAATAGGTAAAGTCTGTTTACGAGCCTAGTGGCCCATTAGGCCGGCGCTTAACTCCTGTTTCTGTAGCATGAAGCGACTACGAGTATTTTTACTACCCCCTGGATGGGATGCCAGTCCTTCGCAGGGTTACCCCCAACATTAAATTGCCGGTACCCATTTATACACCTGGGTGAAGAGAGGCACTGTGAGAGTAAAGTGTCTTGCCTAAGAACACAGCACGATGTCCCGGACGGGGCTCGAACCCAGACCACTCGATACGGAGTCGAGCGCGCTAGCCATGAGACCACCGCGCCTCCACAAGTGGCTATTCTCGACGAATGCATTTCAGGAACTGAGAGCTCACATTTTCACATTTTCACATTTTCCTCTGTATGCTCTTAGGAAGTGTTCAAATAAGTGATGGAAAAGTGTTTTGGGAGGACGCTCCAATTGGCCTCTGTTTCTGTTTCGCGCTGGCTGAAGACTGCTTGCCTCTGCCACGAATAGCGGAAGTCTTTAGCCGAACAGCAACTGATTGATATTTTGACTTCGTTTTCACACACCTTTGAGTCCGACCTTTACGATAATAATTGGATGTATTTAAAAATGATAACAGTCTAAAAAAGCGAAAATTACCCAATTTTTGGCTTGGTAATCCTACTCTTGTAATCGTCTTATTCTCGAGGTTGGTTGAACAATATTGAGCACGACAACTCTATTTGTCTTTGAGGAAGCTTTCAGAAAAGATTTTGACAGACCTCATTGATCCGTCTGCTGACAGGCGTCGCCTAAAAGTAGTTTCAAATTAATTAAAACCATTTTGCGCCTCTATCATGAATGGCAAAGCGATTTTTTACATTTCTTAATCTATGTAGAACATATAAAATTTGGGGATAAAAAAAAACTGAAGTCCAAAACGTTTCGTCTTGACTGAATAAAACTTCAAGACGACAGTTGAGAGAGAAACCATTGGATGTTTGATAATGACAGATGCCAATATAACCGTTAGGTGTCAGAATAAGGGATAACCAGTCCAAAGTGTCGTACGTTACTGATCTTAAATAATATTTTTTCCCAACCGGCTGTGGTTGGTACATCTTGAAAGTCTGCGGTTCGAAGTTAGATCCACAACTTATAACAGTTGAATTGATATAGCCTGAACTATTTCAAAGAACCTCTATGGTTCTTGATATTTTATTATTTCTTTCTTCTCTTACTTCAACTGTTTGTTTATTCTCTTACTTACCATGTTCTCGTTTGTTCCTATTTTTTGAATAACTGTCAGTGCTCCGCGGAAATTTTTCTTTGACACGAACCCCATATTTATAGTGTAATCAAACAAAGTAGAAAGCCATCTATCGAGTTGCATTTCCTATCTCTAAGGGACGTTGTTAACGTCATGGCGGATGTTTTCCCTTTTATGTTGGTTGATTAACCACCTGCTAGTGATTGACTGAAACAGTGCCTGCTGATAACGGCGCATATTTCTTTTCTTCGCTTGAGAACTGTACGAGAAGTGCCGGGATTTTACCAAATTCAGAAGGGTATCGGTATTTTAATTTGAAGATGCATTTTTGGGGAACCACCCATTTTTCGAATATAGAAGAAAGTGTTTACGAGGCAATTTTATTTTTAAGTCGTTTAATTAAATTTGTATTTTCATTTCCGCCTCAAAAGTCAACACTGAAATGGCCTGCTCTCCTATCCACGCCACAATTCTATTCGATAACAAATTAAAAAAAAGAAACAACAACAGCTGAAGCAACTCAGTTGTCGACTATGGCATCCCTCACCATTGCTTCTAGAATGGGGATGATAACTCTGAGCTTGGTGATCTATCGGGAAAGGGGATATGTTGGTGTCTGCCATTCAATCCTCATGACTACCTTTATCATAATTGTTATTATCGTTATTTGCAATTGTTGCTGTTGTTGCTTTCATTTTAAGAGATCATTGTGATAATGACACACAACTGACAGCATTTTGTACACACTCATTCAATCAATAGCATGGTGGAAAGACACTGTAAGTCTGTTAGATACAGATGTTCTGGGATTTACTGAACGGGAGCTCGGATAAACGGCTACTGGAAGCGCATTATTTAAGGCGGCCGGGGACATACCTACCCCGGAAAATTGTGAAATGTGGATCCTCGGAAAGGTGATCTCTTGGCGTTTTCAGGGATAATTGTGGGTTGTTTTATGCCTTTGAAAACAATTTCTGTTTGTAGCTATTTTAAGCATGTACCATGCGCGCCGAACTCTTTAGAAACCTCACGTGTTGGGATGTTTTTCATTTCATTTTACTGAGTGGGTTCGGCCGGACCACCTGAACTAATCCTGGATCCGCCCCAGGTCCCCCAGGGTAGGCAACTGCTTTAATCTTTAGGGAGGAAAAAAAAATAGAGCACATTTCAAGTTAGTTTGGCGAGTGTTTCACTACCAAGACGAAAAAGTTTGTGTTTGTAAACGACTGCAAATTTTTCTGTCCATACCCAAATACTGATAAAGTTATCTTAACGCGTTTTCAGATATACAGGTACCTTCTGATTTAAAAAAAAACAAATATTTCCAAGATCGCTTGCGTGTGAGAGGAAAGCCTTGACACTTAGATAAAATAGGGTTAACAACATCAAAGTATGTATATGGATATGGCCCAGGGATTCACAATCGGATAGGTACAGATGTTTTATTACTCCAGTTAGATAGTTGATGAAAAGTCTTCATACCACTGTGTGACTTATGCGGCAGAGTCAGGAGTTAACTCTTTCCAACAAATTAACTTTAAATGTGCAAAAGCTACTTTACAAATCCAGCGTTGGACAGCGTCAGTTCTTTAATGTGCACGTGATAATCACCTTTCCATCCCCTTTGTTAACACCTGCCTTGTTGTGTTGATTTGTACCGTTATTAAACGAGCCCCCTCCCCCTGCCACACCACCTGAGCTAGTTCCCACAACACCCCCACCGGAATACCCACCCCCTCCCCCACCAGCCACAAAGCCGAAGCTTCCACCACCGAATCCTCCCTTGGATACTGGACATATGCCCCCAACTCCGCCGTTAATGAAACTCAACGAACTGGTTACCCTTGGCCCACCTCCGCCTCCCCCGTTGCCTTTGAGCCCTGCTCCCCCTCCTGATAAGATATTGGAGTCTACATTCCCCGTGTTGGCGTTGCAAGGCTTCCCACCATTTCCTCCCGTCCCACCACATCTGGTGCCGTTCTCCGTCGCCTGACCGGGATCACCGTCTTCAAATTGCTTTCCTGGTATCCCTCCACCCCCTCCCCCACCAGCAATAATTAGTGGAGTGTCATCTAAGAGGGTCACAAAAGCGCCACCACCCCCACCCCCTGGTGCATCACCGTAGTCTGCACCATGGTGACCCTCTTGGCCTACAAGTATCTTAAGTTTGGTTCCTTCTGCAAGTGTAAAAGTTCCTCTCATCTTGGCTCCCAAGCCGCCAATCCTCCACTCGGACTGGTTTGAATTTGTACCATCGGCACCTGATGCACCAGATGCTTCGATGACGTACCTTCCTGTCTCGGGAACACTCCAAATTTGGATGCCATTGCTTAAAGTGACTTTGCCGTCAAGTGATGTCCCCGCATACCCAGATGTACTAGTCGGTCCAGTTTCTCCCATGCCTTCCAAGGTCGAAAAGGCGTATCTGTGCACTGGAACAAGGAATACATATTAAAGACACCATTAATTTAAATTGCATGGAGAGGTTCACAATATCATACTATAGAATTTGTGTCACCTCTTGGTTTTCCACTTGTAGGATCGGCAAATGAATCCTGCATTGAATGAAAGATTAGCCTTCTCAATTTTAATGGTATTGCGTATCTAAAAGTGTTAAGTCGACAAGTCATTTGGTGATTACGGTGGAGTAAGACATTCTGTGTCCGTCTGGGGACTGCTTTTAAACGCATTTTGGTTTTTCGCTCCCACCCACTGACCGAATGGGTCTGTCGTAGGAAACTGATACCTGGCCTTAATTTAATAAAACTTTTACAAGTGTAATTTGCAGCTGTGGCTATTGTTTTCAATCTCTAAAACAATAGATGCACTTGTAAATAACAATTGAAAAGTTCTATTGAATTGACCTCTGGGTAACACCGCTGATTGTGCATTAACAAAAGCATCATTTTTTTCAGGGGTCGAAAGGGAAGGGACATAAGGTAGTAGGAATCAAAGGACTACCTCACGAAAACCATAATTTATTTAACAACCTCGGCACTCTTGCCATAAATGAGAGAAATAATACTCACGCTGATACACACCAGCTGATGAAATGAATATCCTTTCTTTGGAGATAATTCTTTTTTGTCTATGATCATATCGCACTTAGACGTTTCTCTGTTTAACTCGCACACTCCAATTTTTGTATTTTGAAAATTGAACGACAGGCATTTTGGAAGCGTCAAGCACAGTTGTGCGCATGATAAAACGTCATGAGTCCGCTGTTTATGAATGACGAATCCCATGAGCACGTGACCCTCGGTAAAGGATGAGCGAACCTCAGCAGTTGTGACGAGTATCGTTGTGATAGGGGCGAGGTGAGTAATTGAAATGAACAGAATGAGAACAAGTCGTGTAGTTTCTGTTGCCATCTGAAAATTCTGTGATGTGAGGTGAAAATAAAAAAACTATTACGAGTTCAATCTATTCGTTCCAACGAAGGGCTAACGCTCGGAACGTCAGCTTTTGTAATCGTTAGGGTGGCCAATTTGCCATTTCAACTTTGTTGATATATCCAAATTATTATGTAGTCTTAATACCCTAGTTTCCTAATTAGTTGGGTTCAGCAGACCATTACCTAGACATAGGCTGACTTAAACGTAGTTTTACTAACCGTAAGATTAAACAACTGAGCAAAGATATAACCAGGCAGAGGTAGAAGGAACGCAGTATCGTCTTCAGCACTGCCTATTCCTTTATCTTTCAGTTCACATATCACATTTCCTTCCTTTTCCCCGTAATTCACTGAGCGGCATAGTGGACGGTTTTTCAGGCAGAGATGAACGCAGGATAAAACACTGGTCGCCTCCTGACGATCTATGACATGGCCGGTTAGGTAATAATCTTCCACAGTTTGAATGAAAGATGAGCGGCCCTGCAGAGCTGGTGACAAACTCAGGCTGTACACTGCAGTGGTCACTGTCAGTAGAATTATCAAGACGTTCATGTTCCAACCTGTGAAAAGCAAAATTGTTCTACATTGTTACTACCGTGAACCATGGAGGATCGATTGCCAATGTATTTTATACTTAAATTTTAACATTGTATATCACAAATGCTGCAACTTTTGAATTCAAATTGTCACCTCGCGCGTATAATCCATCCCCATCTGTCTGAATGATTTTTAAACGTTGGTTCTAAGGAAAAACTTTCAAAGCTCATTTTGAAATGTGATTGTAAATAATCGAGTCTTGCTCAAATCATTTACACCGAAGCCTTTTTTACAAAACCGTCTTTGTCTTTGAGTAAAGCGGAACATTTGAAAGCTGAGCAGATGTTTATTGTGAAGAATTTTGTGCCATCGACTTTTCAGTTAGAAATGTAAAATTTTCTGTAAAGCGAACGTTCACGAACCTGGTGCCACATCAATAGGGACCAAAAGCGCAGACGAGAAGAGTGGAATTGTTCAAAAATAATTAACTGCCTTTCTTTCGTTTTAAAGATGAAACAATTTTTAGTGTAATAGAAAAATAGAAAAAATAGAAAAAATCTATCCATCTGGGGCTCGGATTTTTTCTTTCGTTTTAACAGCCTAATTCCTTCTAGCCTTTGAGGCTCACTACTACCGGACTTAAGGATGCCTGAGTTAAGGAAAGGAAGTGTTTTCATAGAGGGGGGCATTGGGGCCTCTGGGAAACCGCAAAACCGGAGAAAAAAAACATCCAAAACCGAAAAACCGATGAAAAAAGGCAGCAAAACCGAAAACCGCATGCAAACCTGACAAAACCGCTACATTTTGACCTTAAAGGGGTCAAAAAGGAAAAACCGAAAACCACATCAGAATTTTCGTGAAACCGGAAACCGAACGCAACGTAAAATCCGTAAATCGCTCTGAACATCAAAACCGAAAAATCCGAACCTTTTTGGCCCAAAAACCGAAAAAACGATCCAAGAAACAGTCAAAACCGCAAAACCGAAAATCCCAAAGGCCCTCTCTTCATAGGAGGTTCGAAGGCTGCTCGATGTTTGTTAAGGTGCAGTTCCTAACGAATGAAATCTACAATGAGTTGTAAAGTGGTCAAGGCTTTTAAGTTGTGCACTTCAAAACATTACAACTCTCAATAATAATAATAATAATAATAATAATAATAATAATAGGTAAAGTCTGTTTACGAGCCTAGTGGCCCATTAGGCCGGTGCTTAACTCCGGTTTCTTTAGCATGAAGCGACTAGGAGTATTTCTACTCCCCCCTGGATGGGATGCCAGTCCTTCGCAGGGTTACCCCCAGCATTAAATTGCCGGTACCCATTTATACACCTGGGTGAAGAGAGGCACTGTGAGAGTAAAGTGTCTTGCATAAGAACACAACACAATGTCCCGGCCGGGGCTCGAACCCGGATCACTCGATCCCGAGTTGAGCGCGCTAACCATAAGGCCACCGCGCTGCCACAAGTGGCTATTATCGACGAATGCATTCCAGGAACTGAGAGCCCACATTTTCCTATGAATGCTCTTAGTAAGTATTTCAGGAACTGAGAGCCCACATTTTCCTATGTATGCTCTTAGTAAGTATTTCAGGAACTGAGAGCCCACATTTTCCTATGTATGCTCTTAGTAAGTATTCAAATGAGTGATGGAAAACTGTTTTGGGAGGACCCTCCAATTGGCCTCTGTTTCTGTTTCGCGCTGGCTGAAGACTGCTTGCCTCTGCCACGAATAGCGGAAGTCTTTAGCCGAACAGCAACTGATAGATATTTTGACTTCGTTTCCACACACCTTTGAGTCCGACTTTTACGATAATAATTGGATGTACTTAAAAATGATAACACTCTAAAAAAGCGAAAATTACCTGATGTTTGCCTTGGTAATCCTACTCTTGTAATTGTCTTATTCTCGAGGTTGGTTGAAAAATATTGAGCACGACAACTCTATTTGTCTTTGAGGAAGCTTTCAGAAAAGATTTTGACAGACTCATTGATCTGTCTGCTGACAGGCGTCGCCTAAAAGTAGTTTCAAATTAATTAAAACCATTTTGCGCCTCTATCATGAATGGCAAAACGATTTCTTACATTTCTTAATCTATGTAGAACATATAAAATTTGGGGATAAAAAAAACTGAAGTCCAAAACGTTTCGTCTTGACTGAATAAGACTTCAAGACGACAGTTGAGAGAGAAACCATTGGATGTTTGATAATGACAGATGCCAATATAACCGTTAGGTGTCAGAATAAGGGATAACCAGTCCAAAGTGTCGTACGTTCCTGATCTTAAATAATATTTTTTCCCAACCGGCTGTGGTGGGTACATCTTGAAAGTCTGCGGTTCGAAGTTAGATCCACAACTTATAACAGTTGAATTGATATAGCCTGAACTATTTCAAAGAACTTCTATGGTTCTTGATATTTTATTATTTCTTTCTTCTCTTACTTCAACTGTTTGTTTATTCTCTTACTTACCATGTTCTCGTTTGTTCCTATTTTTTGAATAACTGTCAGTGCTCCGCGGAAATTTTTCTTTGACCCGAACCCCATATTTATAGTGTAATCAAACAAGGTAGAAAGCCATCTATCCAATTGCATTTCCTATCTCTAAGCATAGTTAATAGAGGAGACTATGTTCCAAGAGACGATGTTAACGTTATGGTGGATGTTTACCATTTTAATTTTGGTTGATTAACCACCTGCTGGTGATTGACTGAAACAGTGCCTGCTGATAATGGTGCGTATTTCTTTTCGTCGCTTAAGAACTGTACGAGAAGTACCGGGATTTTACCACATTCAGAAGGGCATCGGTATTTGAATTAGAAGATGCATTTGTGGAGAACCACCCATTTTTCGAATCTAGAAGAAAGTGTTTACGAGGCAATTTTATTTTAAAGTCGTTTAATTAAATTTTTATTTTCATTTCCACCTCAAAAGTCAACACTGAAATGGCTCGCTCTCCTATTTTTAACCTGCTGTGAAGCTGGACGAGACTAAGTGCGATCCACGCCACAATTCTATTCGATAACAAATTGAAGCAACATATTTGTCGACTATGGCATCCCTCACCATTACTTCTAGAATGGGGATGATAACTCTGAGCTTGGTGATTTATCGGGAAAGGGGATATGTTGATGTCTGCCATTCAATCATCATAACTACCATTATCATAATTGTTATTATCGTTACTGCAATTGTTGCTGTTTTTTTTTTTTTATTTTTTTATTTTAAAAGATCATTGCCATACTGGCACACACCTGACAGCATTTTATACAAACACTCATTCAATCAATAACACGGTGGAAAGACACTGTAAGTCTATTAGATAGAGATGTTCTGGGATTTACTGAACGGGGGGTTGGATAAACGGCTACTGGAAGCGCATTATTTAAGGCGGCCAGGGACATACCTACCCCGGATAATTGTGAAATGTGGATCCTCGGAAAGGTGATCTCTTGGCGTTTTCAGGGATAATTGTGGGTTGTTTTATGCCTATGACTGAAAACAATTTCTGTTTCGAGCCATTTTAAGCATCTACCATGTCCGCCGAACTCTTTAGAAACCTCACGTGTTGGGATGTTTTTCATTTCATTTTAGTGGGTTCGGCCGGACCACCCGAACTAATCCTGGATCCGCCCCAGGTCCCCCAGGGTAGGCAAGTGCTTTAATCTTTATAGAGGAAAAAAAAATACAGCACATTTCAACTTAGTTTGGCGAGTGTTTCACAACCAAGACAGTGTTAATGTTTACTTGAACGTTTGTGTTCGTAAGCGAGTGCAAATTTTTCTATCTATACCAAAACACTGATATAGTTATCGTAATGCGTTTTCAGATATACAGGTACATTCTGATTTAAAAAAACAAATATTTCCAAGATCGTTTGCGTGTGAGAGGAAAGCCTTGACGCTTAGATAAAATAGGGTTAACAACATTAAAGTCTGTATATGGATATGGCCTAGGCATTCACAATCGGATAGGTACAGATGTTTCATTGCTCCAGTCAGATAGTTGATAAAAAGTCTTCATACCACTGTGTGACTTATGCGGCAGAGTCAGGAGTCAAGTCTTTCCAACAATTAACTTTAAATGTGCAAAAGCTACTTTACAAATCCAGCGTTGGACAGCGTCAGTTCTTTAATGTGATAATCACCTTGCCGTCGCCTTTGTTAACACCTGCCTTGTTGTGTTGATTTGTACCGTTATTAAACGAGCCCCCTCCCCCTGCCACACCTCCTGATGTAGTTCCCACAACACCCCCACCGGAATACCCACCCCCTCCCCCACCAGCCACAAAGCCAAAGCTTCCACCACCGAATCCTCCCTTGGATACTGGACATATGCCCCCAACTCCGCCGTTAATGAAACTCAACGAACTGGTTACCGTTGCCCCGTTCCCGCCTCCCCCACCCCCGTTGCCTTTGAGCCCTGCTCCCCCTCCTGATAAGATATTGGAGTCTACATTCCCCGTGTTGGCGTTGCAAGCCTTCCCACCATTCCCTCCCGTCCCACCACATCTGGTGCCGTTCTCCGTCGCCTGACCGGGATCAACGTCTTCAAATTGCTTTTCCGGTGTCCCTCCACCCCCTCCCCCACCAGCAATAATTAGCGGAGTATCATCTAAGAGGGTCACAAAAGTGCCGCCACCCCCACCCCCTGGTGCATCACCGAAGTCTGCACCATGGTGACCCTCTTGGCCTACAAGTATCTTAAGTTTGGTTCCTTCTGCAAGTGTAAAAGTTCCTCTCATCTTGGCTCCCAAGCCGCCAATCCTCCACTCGGACTGGTTTGAATTTATACCATTGGCACCTGATGCACCAGATGCTTCGATGACGTACCTTCCTGTCTCGGGAACACTCCAAATTTGGATGCCATTGCTTAAAGTGACTTTGCCGTCAAGTGATGTCCCCGCATACCCGGATGTACTAGTCGGTCCAGTTTCTTCCACGCCTTCCAAGGTCGAAAAGACGTATCTGTGCACTGGAACAAGGAAAACATATTAAAGACGCCACTAATTTAAATTGCATGGAGAGGTTCACAGTATCATACTATAGAATTTGTCTCACCTCTTGGTTTTCCACTTGTAAGATCGGCAAATGAATCCTGCATTGAATGAAAGATTAGCCTTCTCATAATATTTGATGGTATTGCGCATCTAAAAGTGTTAAGTCGAAAAGTCATTTGGCGATTACGGTGGAGTAAGACATTCTGTGTCCGTCTGGGGACTGCTTTTAAACGCATTTTGGTTTTTCGCTCCCACCCACTGACCGAGAGGGCCTGTCGCAGGAAACTGAGACCGGGCTTAATTCAATAAAACTTTTACAAGTGTAATTTACAGCTGTGGCTATTGTTTTCAATCTCTAAAACAATAGATGCACTTGTAAATAACAATCGAAAAGTTCTATTGAATTGACCTCTGGATAACACCGCTGATTGTGCATTAACAAAAGCATCATATTTTTCAGGGGTTGAAAGGGAGGGTATATAAGGTGGTAAGAATCAAAGTACTACCTCACGAAAAACATAATTTATTGAACAACTTCGGCACTTTTGCCATAAATGAGAGAAATAATACTCACGCTGATATTCACCAGCTGATGAAATGAATATCCTTTCTTTGGAGATAATTCATTTTTGTCTATGATCATATCACAGTTAGACGTTTCTCTGTTTAACTCGCACACTCCATTTTTTGTATTTTGAAAATTGAACGACAGGCATTTTGGAAGCGCCAAGCACAGTTGTGCGCATGATAAAACGTCACGAGTCCGCTGTTTATGAATGACGAATCCCATGAGCACGTGACCCTCGGTAGAGCTGATAAAGGATGAGCGAATCTCAGCAGTTCTGACGAGTATCGTTGTGATAGGGGTGGGGTGAGTAATTGAAATGAACAGAATGAGAACAAGTCGTGTAGTTTCTGTTGCCATCTGAAAATTCTGTCAGGTGAGGAGAAAATAATAAAACTATTACGAGTTCAAATACTGACAACAAAATAACGACAGAGTACTACAGTTATAGAACATTTGCAGTAACGTGGACCCTTTTCTTACGGAATACTCAATCAATTTGAATTTCATTTTTTAAGGCGAGCCCTATTATAGATCCTTTCTGTAAAATGTGTGTTGTGAAACCTTCAACTAAACGTCCTCTCTAACAATCCTTGGGTATTTAGTTGAACACGGCTGAGCTCCTCAACCAATTATTCTGCTACATTCGGTTTAAAAGTAAGTAGAAAAATATGCAATTTAAAACGGGTAAGTGTACTATATCTTTCCAAATGATAATCATTCCTCGAGAAAGTTGTGGCACATCTTTAAGGGGCTTGCGACAGAAAAACTCCGTCTGAGTTTCTGAGAGGATTTTAACCCCAGATTTCTGATGGTGAGAGATTTGGCCTGAGCTCGTCAGCAAAGCTTCTGCGCTTAACCACATCGTTATTTGAACTGATTTATCACGCTTGAAAGATAAAAGTCATGATTTTTCATAAGTTGGTAAGCGACTTCTGACAAGGTATCAAATCTAACTAATTATCATGGGTTAACACTGAAATATTTGTATTTCGCAGCTAGAAACTAGTGCGGCAGAGAGCCTCGTCGCCTTGTTAAAAAGCGATACATAAATTATTTTTGTATCTTCCTGTATCTGCACAGCTTGGGATATCTCGTCCGGCCGCAGTCCAATTTTGATCAAACGGATCATGTTTTAATACGATGACAAAACCTTCAAAGATGACCTACTAGTCATGGCAATAACTGTTAACTCTAAACTTTTAGTAATGTCTCGCTTGTCTTACCGTTAGAACTTTCATTGAACACTCTTTTCTTTATCCTCGAGCTGATAATAAAACAAACGCTGGTTTGACTCGGTCTAAAAGCAAAAAACAATCGAAATCAAGAGGAGTCAAAAGAGAGAAAAGAGCTTACTTGACCTTCTTACTCCCAACAGTGATCTGAATGGTGGTGATTTCCTCAAATTCTCTGGCAATTTTAAGATGTCAATTTTGACAGGCTGTGAAAACTGCAAATCTATTTTATTTTTTTTTTTTTTATGTTTTGAAGCCTAGAAACGCTGACTTTTCCCAAAAAAATTTTGTTTGTGGAGTAAAGTTGACACAAATTAATTCTTTCTGTAAGAAGCCTAAAATTATTTCTCTTATAATGATGCCCGAGATCTCCCGTCTCGTTGATATTTTAAACTCATTCGAATGTTTAAAACCGCATGAGTTTGAATTTTTTTAATGATATTTAAAAAAAGATGTCACTCGTTATCCTTGTTTTTTTTTATTTCACATCAACTTGTAAATGTATAAATGTTTATAGGCGTAATAAATAACGCGCTCTAAACGGAGATTTTGCAATTTCAAAGAAACCGCCATAAGCTTTCTTTTTTGATTTAATATTTAAGCATGACAAAGAATATGTTTATGTTCATTTTTGGCAGTATTTGTCGTGTCTAAATTTTGATTATTTATTCAAAGACAACACACTAAAGCAGTATTACTTTTTTCAGTTTTTCCCAGGAAAGGTTGTTTACACAGATCGATCGTCGAAACAGGGTTATTGGCATACAAATGTTTTATTGCGTATTTCTCTTTAAAAGAAACGGTAGATTTCATATAAATTCCTTCGTTGCGTCTTACTCAACTCCATCAGTCCAGGCACAGCCATCCTCCCACGGCAAACATGTGAAGGAAAGTTCCCTTGCGTGCGCTGTTATTAGTAATCGTGCACCGCAGCCTAATTGGATTTCGAAGGCGGGCACGTTTTATTCAGTTTAGGAGGCGGCTTTCGCCACAGTCACACCCACTCATAGGAGCAATAACGTCATGCCATGACTATTACATCGACCAACAGAGTAACAGGTTTTGAACAGCGTTGCTTCATTTGCTTTGAGTTTTTTCCAAGGAGTTTTGAACAGTTTTTGAACATTACTGCCTGAAGCCCACCCAGCATCACAAAATGCTTGTGTTTGTTCTTCGTTTTCCGTCAACTTTTTCGTGGGGTATTTTTGATCCGTCAGCGGTTGTCCTTTTTTGTATGTATTTTTGTGCTTTTCCCTGTATTCGTTCGGTTCTAATTGCTTTTGTCCAGCTGCCACCGTTCCTTTGTTTATATTATTTCTGGTGGTTTTATTTCCTGATGGGTTACTTTCTTCTAGCTGTAATGGCTGAAAATGGCCATTTATGTTCGAGTTGGTATATAAAGAGCTAAATTATTGTCACTTCGCAGCTTTCTGTTGAACTTCTTTACTTAGTTTGAAAATTTTTTTAAAGTAAGGCGTCTTGGTTTTTTTAATTGAACGGATCTGACCGAAGAACGCGATTATTTTGAACCCGCCTCTTGAAGTCGGAAACTCATTTGACTTACAAATAATTTTCAAAATTAATATTCATATTTGCGCTCTGCTTTGCACGTGGAAAGAGCTTACGAACTACAAGAAATTTAAGCGTCTTTTTTAGCTTTTACGGAGTCAAGAAACTCATCGTTTTGACCTACTATATCTTGGATATTGTCTGTTCTGTCCGGCCAGGTCGGCGGGTATTTTTTTTGCTGGATCAAGTGGTTCAGATACCAAGTCGAGGATTAATGCTTTTCAATTTGCCACGACATTTCTTCAGGTGAATAATCTTTGGAAAGACAAATTTGGATAGTAATGCAGTATTCATCTTTGTCCTTCTGGCCCTTTTAAAATTATTTACAGAGTCACTGATATAAGAAGGAAGGGCGTAATGCATATAGCGCACTGTGGCTTGAACAAGTCCTCAGTGGCAGCCGCCATGACAGTTCTTCTTCAACGTGACTTTGGTGGCAACGAGAGAAATTCGTACTTATTTTTAATGAGCTAATAGCTTAGTTAATCATCTTCTTTTCATTCCTGTACGTATATATTTTTCAATTAGCTTTGATGATTATGGTGTGTTGACCTAAAGTGTGTTCTAAACCCACTTGCTCTTTTCGTTACCCTCCAACATTGCATATGAACATTGCCAAAGAAGGGAGAGCCAGGTATGAGTGTAATCATGAAAACGTTATTACGTAGACTCTAGTTTCAGGGTTTAAGGGTTCCAGGGTTGACTCGCACTTTTCACACAGAGGCTGCAGAAGACAGTACGTGCTTTCATATTTTCTGATGCCTTTGTTTCATAAGACTTATAAGGACATTAAATTTGGTGGCAGAAATGTAGTGGCTCTGAATCACATTTTCGATCTAGATGTTAAATTTTCATTATCTAGAATAAAAAGCACTCAAGTATGAACCTGTTTAGAATATGTTTTTCTCTTGTTTTCCCCGTTAAACAGTATCAAGAATAAAATGAGGAAACCTCGCAATCACGAAAGTCAAGGAAGGAAAGAAATACATGACAACTACAAGGTTAGATCATTTGCTCTTTATAAAAAATTAGCTATCTAGGCCTATTTGTTTGCGTTGAAAGATTGAACTTGGATCTACCTAGTGTTTGCAATTCAAAACTGACTCAATCAATAATTAAAAAGCTGAACACCTGCAAATTAAGAAATTAGTAAATTTCTTCTATGGCTGATTTCTTGTATCTCTATATCTGATCGGGGTGGCTTTCAGTTGTTTTCAACACTGTTCTTTTCATGAATTAATTCCACCATGAATACTTTTTTAACTGTTTCACCAGTGTTTAAGAATGCTTCGTCATCTTGTACAAATTACGACGATCCATCTGACTTACCAAGTTACCATAGCAACCACACCATCTATCTGACTTACCAAGTGACCATAGCAACGGTAGCATATCGAACTATTTTCAAGTTCTAAGATTAGAGAATAATTGAAAGAATGATATCGATCGTCCAACCTTTCCTAGATCTTTTTAAAGAGATTACTTATAAGCGAAGTGCAGACATTTTACAAGGTGTAAGTCTCTGGCTCATGTATTTCCCGTAAGCTCGTCCATGACCTTGAACTTATCAAATATTGCATTTAACTTCCTGCTTGCATCAAAATGGTTGTTTGAATCTAGTCCGGCCTTACACAAAGACTACTACTTTTGTAACCTTCAAATAAATGTCATCCTGCCCCAGACCGCGATTAAAAGATTTTAAAACGTTTTGAGGATTCTTTACTTTAGCAAGGCAATCTTGATTCAAGAGTAAACTGAAGTAAAAAGGATTTATAATAACAGATACAAGGCTGGGAAATATTCTTGCAAGGTATCCTGTTGCTTTTAAATGATATACCAGGATGATACTCAAAAAAATAACAGAAAGGCCTTTCAAAATATTAAGTGTGTTCCCACAGTTATCATTTCTTAATTTTTTCTTCCAGAATTCATAGATTTCTGATAATATAATAATAATAATAATAATAATAATAATAATAATAATAATAGAGCATCCGACTAGATCACGGTCGTGGGTTCAAGTCCTATCTGGGGCTCGGATTTTTCTATTACAGTAAAATTGGTTTATAAATAATAATAATGATAATAATAATAATAATAATAATAATTATAATTAGAATAATAATAATATACGTTAATTGAAGCTCCCCCATAGGGGCTTGTCAGCCACAATATAGACTAACTCAGGGCTTAAAGTTTAACGGTGTTATAGTCTTACAAAGGTGAACCTTTTTTCAATTTAATAGTTAACCACTGTGGCCCAATTTTTATGAGCTAGAGTCATAAGTGTACCATTCAAAAGTAGATATTTTTAAGCCGAAGTTCTTTCTGTATTTCTCATCAAATCATGTAGAACCTTTTTGACGTGATTCAAAAAGGATCTTAGAGCCTGAGTACTTCCACTCCACGTGCTGAAACCAAATTTTAATACTATTTTTATCTCAAATTGCTTCTTGAAATATATCACCGACTGAAATAGACCTTTTTTGATAGATCTCAATAAAAATCTCAGAGACTCGTTTGAAAAATGTAGCGCACATAGGGCTGAAATGAAATTTGTAATGTATGTTCTTTTAATCGATGTTTGTTTCTCAAATTGTCTCTAGGGATTATCATCAACTGATAGACAACTACATTCGAACACGATTTATCCGAGATATTTGAGCCTAATCATTAAAGATGTCTGCTCTTTTGAGCTAGACTTAAACCAAATCAAACGGTAGGCTCAAACATTGCTTTTTTTCTCTCAAATTGCTGATAGAGTTTTTCATCAAGTGAATGTTACAGTACTTCTTTTGAATCCTGACTCAATTAAAATCTCATGGTTACTTCCCGCCTTCGCGGGTGTCCTCCGGGAAAAAATTCGTACGCGCGCTAGTTTCAAGAAAACCCTAACAAACAATACATCAAAAGAAAGCTTAATAAATGCAGTTTACGATAAAAATATAAATTAGGCATTTAGGGACTATTAGGAGCCGCTAAGGCGTGAAACGACCGAGGGTCCTTCTATTGAATTTATCGGGTATCGCCGGGATTCCGCAGCACGAGCAAAATGGCTGTACAGACTTATTCACAAGGCATCAATCAACAAAAGTGTGTCAGGCTTTTCTGATATTCGGATTAGTTGTCTGGATATCCGCATCTAAAGTTAGAGTAGCGTAAAATATGCGAAACGTGTTGCGTAAATGGACACAACGTAAAAAATATTTCAAATATCAAAATTTCCTGACAATCTTTCGTTCGTCATTATCCCTGACATGTTTTGGCGAAATTTCACGAAAATCGGTGAAATCTACATACCCTATAAATTCGCTCAAAGTGGATGTATTCCTCTCTAAATCACATGCGAGATTTTAGCTCCCTAAGGTTTCTAAACAACTAGCGCCGCACCAAGAGATTATTTCGCCTCCCGAAACCGCGAACCAATGGAAAAACGGGACCTCCTGGCGTCAATGACAATTCATCAAGATTTTCCCGGGAAAAGTACCGCATAACAGTCAGGGTTTTTTTTTGTCTCGCTGTTGAACTCTGAGTAATGGGCAAAATTGACAAAGAAAAAACCTGCGGCAAAAAAGGTAAAGCTGGAGAAACTGCTGAAAAGCAAAGTAGCGAATCGACAGACAGCTGAAAGTACCCATAAACCCCCCAATTTTTTTTTTCTTAACTAAATATTTTTAGAATTCTGAGCAAAATGGCGCAAAAAATTTTAAGTTTTGGTTGAAAGCCGAATTTTCTATGAATTTTCAAAGTGGCGAAAATCGAGATTCGGAAACCCATGACCGAGCAGCGGAACCTGCCGAAAGGGAATGAATCGAGTGTAAATCGTGACGTAAAACCCGGACTGTGAGCTTCGCGTGTTGTGACTTCGATCAAATGTAGACCTAGACAATGGATGTACCTGGCATTATAACCAATGTGCACTTATTGATAAGCTTAGCAACAACGGGAGTGAGGTTATCGCGGCCGGCAACTTGCCAGTCTCAGACTTTTTCTATACCATTTAGGCGCTTTTGGAGCGCCTTCTCTAGGAACTCTTCCTCCTTTCTGTCTCGTTTATACAATTCTATCCATTCCTCGTCCGCTAGCGGATCGTCGCCATATGCCTCGTGCGTGCCTCCCTCATCGCTGTCCGTAGAACTAGAGTTTGGTGAACCATCAACTTCCAAGTCGTAATCTTTCATTTCTGAGACTTCAGAATCTGAACTAGAGGTCGGAATGAAGTCGTACGAAGCCATTTCTTGATCAACGTGTGCGCAGAAAACAAATGTCAACCGAATAAACATGGTTTTCAACGGCGCACAAAGAAAGCTACGCATCTCCAGCTCGTGTCTTCTCTATTGTCCGGGTTTACGTCACTAGTCCCAGTCTCCCTTTTACTCGATCGTGGGAAGAAAAAACCAGACTTAAAAAATTCATTAAAATTCCAGATTTGACCAAAAACAAAAATTTTTGCACAATTTTACTCAGAATTATAAAAAGATTTATTTAAGCCAAAAAAATTTGGGGGTTTATGGGCACTTTAAGTAAATCGTAAATCGTAAATCCTTTTTTTCTTCGGCCATCGTAATTTGATCAAAACTAAGACACAAACAGCAGTGATAAACATATTGAACTTGCACATTTTGATTATGATTTGACGTTTCGTATGTACTCAACATACATTTCCAAAAGTAACCGTTGAAATTTAAAACAGCTATATATATAGATATAACTAAGGTGAGGGGACTGGAACCAAGATTAAAACCTAACGGGGGATGGGGCGCGAGAGAGAGTCTCTTTCCCGCGCCCCCTTGGGGTAAAGGGAAGAGACAGCTGAAATTCAGACTATTTACTTAACAATAAACAATAACACTAGAGTAGATTAATAAAGCAACAGCTTTTCACTTCCGACGTTCACGTTGAAAGCGGCTACGTTCACGTTCAGCGTTCACGCTGAATGGCTACCCACAAGGCATAATCAACTATCATATCAATGATGTGTTGACCAAAAGCAGACATTAGCATAACATCCCTTTGTCTACAGTCCCTAAGAAAGATATCATTATCCTACTTCCCTACTTAAGTTTGCAAAGCAACCAAGTCGCTAAACGCCTGAAATCATGTGTGTACAAATTGTATTCTTTTGTTAACCTAAAAATCGTTTTTCAGAACACTCGATGCATAAAATTTTTCTTTCCTTACAAGGACCGTCTTAATCGTTCACAACAATCCAGAGTTATTTACAAAGTAAATTGCTGGGATTGTAATGATTGTTACATTCATTTGGTAAAACTAATCGACGGCTTCACGATAGAAAAACCGAACATTTTAAGGCCCTCGCTAAAAATGACAATACTTTAGCCATTGCTGACCACGTCAAGGCATGCGAAACACAAGTCATAATCAAAATGTGCAAGTTTGATATGTTCATCACTGCTGTTTGTGTCTAATTTTTGATCAAATACCCTTATCGCTAAAATGAGTTCCCTCGGGTAGGTTTATTTATGATTTCATTCGATTCGAGGCGAGGCGAGGCGATTGCCTATGTTTTGTATAAAGGCCAGTACTTGCTTATTGAAAGGAGCGTCGTTTTTAACCTAATGTATGACAAATGTAGATTTGATGGTGACTTCTTTGTTCGTCATTTGGATGCCAGTGTCGAGAGGGGGTGCCAGGATTGCTTTTTTTTGCTGACAAAATGGTGCCAGTTCTCTCTTCTTTGGGCCTGTTTTTTTCTTTTTCTTTGCCCAGGGACTCCTCTCTAATTTTGATTTCTATTTTTTATCCACGAGGAAAGACTTACCACCAGCAGAGAACTTTCACGCGTGAATTTTGTCAAGTGCGCGATGTAAACAAAATATGCAAATAACATGAAATTGCCGCGAGTATTCCCTAATTATCAAATTAAAACTGGATTGAAATATATGGCATGCTCCCAATTTTGATATTTCTCGATAAGATTACCATTTGCTCAAAGAAATTAAAGATTCTATTCTTTTGTACAAACTGGTTTGATTGCATGTATTTCAGTCGATTATTGTATTTATACATATATGTACAGTAGGCCGGCTTAAAGATATTTTATACTGAGAAAGCAGAAAAGCTTAAACGTTAAATTTTTTTTTTTTTTAATCCGATTTGTTTTTGTGGTTGTAGGTATTCACCAAAGCAGAGAAACTGTGAAGTATTTATTGCCACCTTAATCCAAATCTTGGTATAGAGCGTTTTCACTCACGTGACCAAATTTCTTTATCGTCATGGTAACCGACTGCATCCGCCATGTTGGTGTTCCATGATCATCAGCTCTGAGTATTGTGACAGGAAACATTTGGAGCACATTTTACGGTTTTGAGAAGTCAATCGTGTAATATTTATATTTTCGTTATCACAGTCCTTTGCCTTGTCATTAGCTGTGAGAACAAAACAGGGAAGAAGTGGTCTAACGTCGAAAAAGTAATGTTTTTTCGTGTCCCACGTGTTCAGTAAAGTCAAGGAGAGTTCACCGAAGGACTTACTTCTGAGCGAAGAAGAATGTGGATCTGTGCGATAAGTAGAGATGACTTAACTGATGATATTTAAGAACGCGATAGGGTCTGCAGCCGGCACTTCGTTTCAGAAGAAGCTGCGAAAGATTGGGATCGATTCAACGTAGACTGGGTCCCTACCCTCCATCTTGAGCATTCAAGTATGCAGGTCCATTGCATCGGGCAACTCTTTTATTTTCACTATAATAAAGTGGGTATTCTTTCTCTCCAAAAATTTTTTAACTGTAGATGTACCTTAAGCTGTCTCAAATTTAGGAAACATTTTCAATACACCAGATTTGAAAGACTGATACAAATGGTTTCTCAATTTAGGGACATCAAATTGCATTGTTTCAGGGTGTATACCATAAGCAAGGCATGTTGCAAAGGTGGCAGCAAATACTCCACAGTCAGTGCTATTTGTCTGTTGTTGCACAGGGACAACTTCAATAGTAGTAAAATTTGAACGTCCAACAAGATTGAGTACCTGCTCTTGTACTTCATTTAGAATAATGTTATGATACAAACTGTCATACAGGTTGACAGTGCCATCTTCACACCCAACTGAGCTTACACATACCCAGTGGGCATTGCCAGTATGCAGAATCTGAATAAATTCCCCAATAACCTGATTGAAGTTTCTAACAGGGCCTAAAGTTGGTATTTGAAAGCCCTCCACATCTGGATTAATGTTCCTTAGACAAACATGTACCTCATGGATAATATCACAGTCAAGCCAACCATTGGGTGATGAAATCAATTGGTAATGCCAATCATTCAGCTTTGCAAGTGATGCTGACTTTTCTGAAGAGTATTTTGAAACACCAGTTATCACATCAGTTGCATTAAAAGTGTCATTAACAACTTTGTTCAGTTTTTCCTCCTGATTTACACACCATACATTCCCAAGTTGTCATTGCATTGTTCAGCACCTGCTTGAAGTATAAGCAGGGCAAATGAAAAAACTTTCTACCGTGACAAAATGGGTTGTGGCATTTCAGCAGTTTATCTGAACAGTGGCTTCTGTTTGCATGTGCAGATAAAATCTAATTTGAGAGCTTCATCCACAATATCTCTCGTCTGTTTGCATTTTGATTTTTCATTTTTGGCTGCTGGTGTTTTTAGACACAGGGGACAAAACCACTTGTAAGGTAGTTTTGTAATTTTCAAACGAGATAAATGAAAAGTAGAGATGCGACATGCTTGGTTTGTGCATGTTACCACAGGCCCTCTAGCTGCCAGTCTGCAAGAACAAGCAAAAACAATTGGGATAAGGGGATGAACGAGACAAACTTCACCCAAAATTTCTGGTGGCACACAGTATCTTCAGAAGTGATTAAGTTTGGAAACAACAGAGTGCCAGTGTCTGACATCAGGCAAAATTCTTTCACAGAAGAGATCAATTTGCTCACGAAAACCACAAACAACAAAGTCACAATAAAGCTTTTCAGCAGTGAATAATTACTGTTGGATTTGGTAAAAGTAGGCATGAGTTGTATTTGCTAATATACAGCTCCAAGTCTATATCCTTTAAACAATAGGGGCTTTTGACCTCCCCACATCCATTCCCACAGCAATCACACCTACACAAAACGTCAAGTGTGGCATGTAACCATGGATATTGTTTATTGATAAACGTGCCACATTTCGTTACCTGAAAGTTGATGTGCTTTTCCTTCATGATCTTTTCATAAGTTTCAATAGCAACACTTTCATGTTTACAACCTTGTTGTGTAGACTTCTATGCGCCTTAAAATAGTCTTTACTGTAATAACTCGTGTCAAGCATCAAAAACAACAATAATTTCATCGATTCGACCAGAGGCAGGCACTCTGGATCGTATTTTTGTCTGATAACAAGAAAGGATCGATTCCAACACAAGAAATCTTCTCTAAATAACGTCTTTTCACGTGGGGATCGAGCGTGTTCGCATAATCTGAGAGAAGATATCCCGCCATGTTGAAAAATGTGGAACACCAACATGGCGACTCAACTTTCCCGCGAAATTTGTGACGTCATGTGCAAACTCTCTATAGAGGATATTACATGGCCGCTTGGGGATACGAATTTTATCTCCTCGTGCTGAAAGTATCTCTCACTCGTTCGCTGCGCTCACTCGTAAGAGATACTTTCAGCACGAGAAGATAAAATTCGTATCCCCAAGCGGCCATGTAATGTTCTGTTAATTATATAGATACTGATGAAATTTCCACATTAAAGACAACTTTTTTTATTCATTTTCGAAACAGCAATTGGGTAATTATGTTGGTAACCATGGCCACACCAATATCCTCACACGTGAAAGATAAAAATAGTATCTTCACTGCGCGCGGTGAAGATATGATTTTTTAGTAAAAGGAGAAATCCTGGTATTTCATTAGTATCTATATAATAAAACCCAATATCAAATGGCTTTGCTTAACTCTAAAGATCTGACTGTTAATTCTCCTCTCTAGCTGCAACACTTTTCCTCCAAACCAGTGATGAGAATTTGTTGTTTGATAAAGATAACGACTACTCCCTGATACGTTTGAATATTCTTATGACTTGTTTGCTGGTTTATGAATGAATATTATGAGGAGAAGTTACATGTTAATCAATTCTGGGAGTTGAAGGGCTAACACTGATAGGATACCAAAGGAATCTAGTTTTTAGTTGATTGATTTAAAGATGTTCACTGGGAACGAATTTATAACAGAAGTAAATAGTTTGTTTTCAAAACTTTTACCAAAGCTATCTCTCAGAACATAATTTCAAAGGAGTAACTACCAGCTTTTCAGTCATTCTTGAATTTTTATTTCTTATTGTAATTTGCATATTCATTCTCGTGAATTCTCACGCACCACGAGTTACATTAGGAGCTCATATTTTTATTCATGGTTCTACCGGGAGCTTGCGACAATTTTCTCATTCTGTTGCTTGTGTGACTTTCTCGTCGTAAAAATTTGAACAGGCACTCTGATCCGAGATATAGTTCACCAAGCGCAGACTAAAATTATGCCGTTATTGCACGAGACTTCATTTATGATCTCAGAGGAATCGCTAGCGAGCATAGATTAATTACCTATTGTAGCTTGACAGAAATTAAAAGCTTTCAGCTCGAAACAAGCAGGCGAAAAGCTTAACTTGAATTCCTCGACCTTATCAGAACATCTATCAGGGACTGTTTTAAATTTATCGTTAACTCCAGGTTACGTTCACTTTCACCCTCATTTGTAAAGTGATACAGAATTTAAACATTTGACTGAATACTTAGTTTTACTCGTCTAACCGTTGCAAAATACGTGCTTGAGAAAGCAAGGTTTAAATTCTACAGCATTTGTTAATTTTGGGTTTATTTTCATTTTTTCGCAGACTGACCGCAGGAGATCCCTTGTGCTTCAAATAACAAAGACAAGATTTAATCAGAGTTATAAAACAGATGAAGCGCAGAGTCAGAATTAGGGTTCAAACGCCAAGTTCGGAGACTCTTAAGTTGTTATTTCGTCGATTCAATTCTTGTAAAGGGCACGCGCATTTGATCATATATTTGTTCTGTAAGTAACTTCTGTTCAAATGTGGTGAATTTTCCCGCCAAAAGACTTAGAAAAATACGGCCCAAAATACGCATGCGCCAATTTTTTTTTTTTTTTTTTTATAAATTGAATATTTATTTGCTGGTTGTCTTTTTGTGTTATCGTCTATCAAATAAAGGGATTAGTTTTTTTGTGTCATCTTTTATTGTCTTTCATATTCAACAAAGTATTTGTTTTAAATTTTCTATAATCATAAGTTAATGAATTAAGAAGGTATCAAGAAAAATTTTTCGTATATATACTAAGACTTTTGGCGGGAAAATTTGAATCAATTTGCACGTCATCTCTTCCACAAATCAAATTCTTACATCATATCAGGTGCCATGGATTCATTTGCTCGTGGTCCAATTTTTTCCAGACCTTAGCACGTCATTTCTTCCACAAATCAAATTCTTACATCATGTTAGGTGCCATGGATTCATTTGCTCGTGGTCCAATTTTGTACAGACCTTAGCACGTAATTTCTTCCACAAATCAAATTCTCACATCATCTCAGGTGCCATGGATTCATTTTCTCGTGGTCTTAAGAACGCTGCCAAACTCATAGAAGACGGAACCTTGGATGCATTAGTTAAGGTCAGTTGATGATGTCTTTCCTAGTGTAATGCCTTGGTTATATTATGTGGTTTCGCTTGTTTTTGATATCTCATTCCTTTAGAATTCTTTTTGCCAAAGCTCAATTGCGCGAATGGTGGGAGAGGAGCAGGTTCTGCCCAATAATGAATTTTCTTGAATTTTCTTTTGTGTTTCTGTTCAATTATTTATTAGCCTGTTTGTTTTTTCAACGATAAAAAGTCTTCCCTTCTTACCCCACCTAAGGTTACCAACCAACCAACTGAGAAACCCAGTCCCCTTCCCATTCCTTCCCGGTTGATATATTAGTCTATGATTCGGAATCCAAACTTCTGGTGAAATGTTTATCTTTACCTTGGCCTCGTTATCTGTAGCCTTTCTTGTCTTTTTTGTTTTTGTGTTTTTTTGTTTTTGTTTGTGTAGGAGCGTTACAGTAGTTTTGATAAAGGAATTGGGGCAAAAATTGAGAAGGGAACAACTTCCTTGGAAGAGCTTGAGGTAACCACAAAGCAAAGCTATGTTTTTTTCTAGACCGAGGAAAAACCTCAACCTCATAGGAGAGAAATTGTAAGCAATCTCAGTGCATGTAGACTGCTAGCCTGGCGTTTTATATGGGGAGGGGGGGGGAGGGGAAGGGAGTGCTTAATATTCCGAGTGAATAGTCAAACCGCCATGTTGAATTGGTGATGCCAGGAACGAGTAAAACGTGCACTTGAGGGGGTGGTAATGGGAATTGCAAACTAGGGTAGGATTTTTGTATTATGTTTTTTTATTATTGATGTTCATTGATATCTTGTTAACTTGCTCCTTGGTTTGTCTACATTTTTAGGATTACATTCTGGAGCACGGAGAACCAAAGATGATATCAGGAAAACAGGAAAAATATGAAGCGATTGTCAATTTTTTTGTATAGATGGCTCAGCAAGGAAAGCTCTGCACCTTGAAGACTGAAGAAGCATTAATAGTGAAAAAATTTTATTTCGTGAAAAGGTGTGATTAACGCCTCAAAGCATCAATACTTAATTTATGGAGACGCAAAATGAATTGGTGAATTAGTGCTTGGTGAAACAGTAACCGGGTCAAATGATGTTCAAACGCAATCTGGTAGTTTATTTAAAATAAATTCCGTCAGCATTTTTTATCGTATCGACTGGTCAACATCCTACCTTTATCTGTCGGTTCGGATTAACACAGCGGTCAGACACCGATCAAGCATGCTCAAGTGCTTCAATGGGTGGCGCGTCAATTTCCCGCCTCAATTTCAAAGGAAAACATAACAAACGACTGTTGACACGCGAAATATGCGCGAGAAAAATTCAAATGATCAGAGAAATTTCTAAAAAGAAACCTAAATTGGGAAAGGGAGAACTCAAAACTTATATAAAACAAAGCCGTTTCTTAAATTAGGGGTATCCTATTGAGCTTTACAGAAGTTATAGGGTTTTAAAACACTGTGACTAACTGATTCGTGTGGTTATTTCTAATTACCTCCTTTTAGACAAATTAGCTATGACTTTCTCAAAAAAACTCCTCTCAAGACTTCTTGTAACTATCACGTTCGCTTATTTGCAGACGTTCGACCGCTGTGACGTTGCGATTTATGACTCTGTTACACAACAGAGTTGAATAACATATGCGCATGCGCTAGGTTTTGCCGCGGAAAACGATCTTTTGAGTAGTTTGTAGGGTTGATTTCCTATTCTGTTTTTTCGAGGCGTCGTTTTTCTTACGGCTTTCTTTTACAGAACAACCTCAAATAACTTGGTACACCCCTAAAAATTTTCCATAACTAATTTTCTCCTTAAAACCTCTAGAAATAGGAAAATGCCTTGGACGAAAACAAAGTTCCTCGGTTTTAAAAGTCAGCCCCCATTACTTTCCGCTAATTTCGCAAAATTTTAGACCCAAAACACATGGGCCCGGGTTGATGACCACACCCTCTGATGTAGCATTTCATTATTCAGCCCTGTCCTGTTACACCACATTTACGTATCGACCGCTGACTAACTTTATACCGCGAAATGAGAAACAAAATGGCGCCTGAACAGAGAAGGTGTTGTCTTTTCCAAATAAAAGCAACGAATCATCAAAACTGGATTTCAATGGATCACAGAAAAGGTATTCACGAAGAAGTCAGACGCATGATTACGTTCTGGGAGGTGAGAAACGGTTATTCACTTTCTAAATGAGCTCCTCAGCACTCTGAAATTGCTTAGCTTAATTGGTCACTAATATTATTAATAATGTTGGTGAATAATAGATTTCTTAGCTTAATTGGTGACTAATATTGGAGCTGAAAAATGTATGAAAATCAACCATTTGGAGCTTGCTTTCGTGTACATATATTACTAATATTATTATTTATTATTGTTATCGTTATTTATATATTATTATATATATACTTATTATATTATTGTTACTATGATTACAGTTGTAATTTTTATAATAAGAGTTTCATAAACATTATGAGATATTGCGTACTACCAGTTCAGCTGTTATCGGCCAAGAAAAAAGAGAATACCGAATTGTTCAAATTCATAATGAGAGCATAAAACTTTGCTGCATTACACTTGACAGCAAAGGAAGCAAATGAGTGATACATTTTCATCTACTGGCCCCCTGTACCTTAATAACCAGCGGGAACCTCCAGTCTTGCGAGAATCGATGGCCTCTCGCCACAATGATGAGAGCGTAGAAGCGCGAAGCCCGTTCGCTTATCAGGTTGGAATTATACTTCTAACGGCTAAACGATCCAAATTTTCAAAGCTAAGTGTCGTGATCAATCTAAAGTTACACAAAGTTTACCGCATACCCAGCGCTTATCAAAATCGCAGTTTTACATCAATTCCGTAATGTGATGATCACTTTACCATCGCCTTTGTTAACACCTGCCATGTTCTGTTGATTTTTGCCATTATTATACGAACCCCCTCCCCCTGCCACCCCATTATCGGGGATACTTGAAACTCCCCCACCGGAGTACCCGCCCCCTCCACCACCACCCTTTAAAGCATAACCTCCCCCACCAAATCCCCCATTGGAACCCGGGCTTATTCCTCCATTTCCACCGTGGATAAAACTTATTGCGAAGCCCGGTTTACCCCCTCCGTTCCCTAACAGTCCCGCTCCCCCTCCCCCAGGGACACGGAGACTAACCAGTCCTGTGTTAGCATCACAGGGATTTCCGCCATACCCCCCAGCTCCTCCACACCTGGTGCCATTATCTGTTGACTGACCCGGGTCACCGTTTTCAAATTTTTGCGACGGTATTCCCCCACCTCCACCTCCACCAGCAATTATTAGTGGGGTATTATTCGAGAAAGTCACGAAACTGCCCCCACCCCCACCCCCTGGCCTATCAATAGTCTTAGGGTCCGTAGTGCGATTACCCTCCTGACCCACTAGTATTTTCAGCTGGTTTCCATTTTGTAGCTGAAAGGTTCCTATGATTCTGGCTCCTAAACCACCGATCCTCCAAGAATTTTTAACCCCGTCATGCGTTCCATTAGCGCCAGAGGCACCACTGTGCTTGGATAACGTAGCTTCCGGTCTTGGGAACACTCCAAATTTGAATGCCAACATTTAAAGTGACTTTGCCTTCCAATTGTGTTCCTACGTATCCAGATGTGCTAGTCGGTCCAGTTGCTCCTCTGGCTCCCTGTGTTGAGAAAACAAAGGTTTTGCCTGAAAATTATTTTCTCATATTTAAGGCTAGCTAATGCTTATGAAACTCCAATGCGCAAAAATCATCTCATGTAATTACATTTGTCAAAATGGACAGAAGTTTGCGGCACTCGAGGACAATTTGTCCTCTGTCAGTGGAAATGATTTGTTCAGGAAGATGTCCGCAAATTGGAATTAAACTTTCAAGGCTACCTACCCTACTGAGCTGCCTCATAATCTTAGTGCTGACATTTACCTGTGTTTGCTGTCTCCCCAGAAGATTCATTCATTTTTCTATCCTGAAAAGAAAGGAACTCGAGCTTAAACTCACTCTCTTTCTTTAATTATACCGTATGTTAAGGCTTAAAAACTCTGGAACAACTCTCCATAGCTGCTAACGTGATGGCTTCTATTTTTGTCTGGCTGAAGGCAACGTATCCGAGTCAGAGTTTGCCTCAACTTTAATTAAGCTTTACTAACCGTGAGATCACTGAGCATCTGACCAAAGATATATCCACGCATAGGCACAAGGGATGGTTCATTAGCTTCGGCATCGCCTGTTCCTTCATCGTTCAGTTCACAAATCATATTTCCTTTTTCCCCGTAATTTACTGAGCGGCATAGCGGATGGCTTTTCAGGCAGAGATGGGCGCAAGATAAGACACTGGTCGCCTCCAGGCGATCTATGACATGACCAGTTAGGTAATAATCTTCCACAATTTGAATGAAAGATGAGCGACCCTGTAGAACTGGTAACAAACTCAATACTGCGGAAATGGAGGTCAGTAGTATAACGAAGACGTTCATCTTTGCACCTGTGAAAAGTTGAAGTCATCGAAGTAGTCAACCCAAATTCAACTTAAATTTGAATTTGGGTTTGCCTCGTGACTTTGTTTATATTAGTTCCCTTTAACGCAATCTTTCGGTCAACTTCGCGAAAATGAAACCTCGCGAAATGTACTTCTCTTCTGCGATATTTTTGGAAGGAGAAAAATTTGGCAATGGTTTAAATGACTGCATACAACTTGAGAAAGCGTTGTCGCTGTACATGTGTAAACCAACTCAAAGACAGTTAGGAAAAACTATTTGAAATTTTAGTCGAGTTTCTCGTTGTTTTTGTGGCGTACTGTTCAATTTCTATCTACCCTATGATTGTTCTTAACAAACTGGTAAATCTTGCTGAATAGCTTGCAAGAATAGAACAGATTTTCCTAATTGAGGAACCTTGTCATCTGTGTTCCACGTAATATGAAAAATCGTCGAAAAGTTTTAAATTTATACTGAAAGGTTTAAACGAGTTTTCACAAGGAATGGTATTAATGTAGATTGAAATAGGCGCCTAAATCAAGCTCCAGTTTCGTTCAGTTGTGAAAAGAATTGCATTTGAATTTAGCTTTAAGAATCCCTTTTGTTATCGAGATAAAAACGTCATTCTTTGGCAAGCAACTTACTAGAATACCTGAACTTCATTGCTTCGATCTACTAAAAGAAGGGCTAGAGATAGAAAGGGTGGTTTTCATAACCACTTACCTTGCTTTCGGTTTTGTAGCTCAAATTACCTTCCACCCTTTAAATAGCACTTGTAGACCCACGGATGCCTGAATTGTGCACCTGCCAGTTGATACAAGGGAACACCTCCATATTTGTGAGTTTTAACTGTGGCATACGTGACGACAAGTACATAACTTACACCTTTTTGAGTAAACATCGAAAGAAACTACTCTCTACACGTTCTACCTCAAAAAGTCACAGAGAGGGTAGCCCACCCACTTGTCTACAACGTGGCTATTTCGCATCCAAATAGTTGTTTTTCCGTTCTCGTTAATGGCCCAGGCCGCTATAATATTTTGCTTATTGCTCAGTTAGGTTTTAGGTCGTTGTTGACTCTATTGTATTGGCTAATTAGATGACTAGCTATCTGTCATATTTATACGTTCGTTAATGACGTTCCGCTGATGAATGATAGTTTTTATTCATTCTGCTCTCAGGGTTTTTTCTTCTTTTTGCGAAGCAGCGGAGTGTTTAACGCCCTGGGATATAATATCTTAAACGTTTTCGAGTCTTCCTTACAAAAAATCTTTAGGCACAATCTCTTAACAAACTATTAAACTCGTCACACTTTTTATAGTACTTAGTAACAATAATAAACAACAGAATTGAATTTATTCATAGGGCCTGGGGCTATTAGCCTCTTTATCGTGTGTTCTATCAAAAATGAATTTTAAGCTAATTAGAAAGAATATGACTGATTTGTTTACTTTTAAGGGGTTTGATGTTAAGATGGAAAAAGCACTTATTTGTTTACAAGAAGCGAACATCACCTGGTATTGGCAGTTAAATCTTCGTACAAGTGAGGCAGCTGTCATAATCTGTAAATGTCCCAAAGTTTGCTGGGCTAAAATTAAATTAGCATTTTGACAGAATCGTTGATCCATCTACTGACGGTAGTTATTTTAATTCTAAGTAAATTTTTCGTATTTGACCGAGTTAAAAGACCTTACAGCTCACTAATCCACTTTCAAAAGCAAAATTAACACCACAAAATTTGAAATATTTGCGTTAAGAAAGCTTTCTAGGCGATAAATGCAACTGCGAGAAGAAAGTTTGGAACGAAACCATTAGACTTGACCCGGTCTTGGAGTTCTCGAATCATTGCGACTTCAAAATGTTGCAAACCCTGAGTTAACCTCATAAAATACTTTCACCAAGTTTCAGTTTAAATTTCGTACTCCGAATCGATCACACGGATTAAAGCACGGATACCCTCCAATTCTCAGCAAAGGAAATCCGCCATCTCATCAAGAACCCCGCTATTCACCATCAAGATACGTTTTTCTTTTCTTTTACACTTTCACAGACCATTTTATTGCGCAATTAACAATTATTACAATTATAATAATTTCATCTCAACCTGGGCCACACATACTTGCATTGCTGACACAATATTTTTGACGTATTAATCATTACAAGGAATTATTCCCATACCAAGCCATCTAAATTAACAAATACAGTACCTTTAAGCGGTGGTAATAATTGTGTAGAAGTCATTATTTGTGGGGGTTCTAATGCATAGGCCAAAATACATGCTATGAGAACCATTGTCGGAGAGGAGAACCAAAAAAATCCAAGTCAGGGCAAATGAAGTATGAAAACCCAGCAAGTCAAAACAGAAGCATTTAACCTAGACCTTGCGAGGTTCAATGTTTCTGGTGAAAAACGTTTGCTCTTTAGAAGCTTTATTGACTAGTAGTATGCAGCTCAAGTCTAAGTATTATTCCTTTTCCTTTTGTCCCTTTTAGGAGTGAATCTGAAAAACTTAACAATTATTCGCCGAAGGCGAGGTGAATATCGTCGAATAATCCCCAAGACGAAGTCGAGGGGATTATTCGACAATACTCACCGGACCTGAGGCGAATAATTGTTTTAGTATAATTTCAGTGCTGAACAACAGAGAAATTTCTAAAATCATAACATTTTAGCAACATTTATTCACATTTTATTTTAACATTTTATATAAACCGCGTGGACCGGTTTATATAGCGTCATCTAAGGAACCGCTCGACCAATCAGATTGCTGGAAACTTTGCTCAGCTCTGAAATTATAATAAAAGGTATTAGAGTTGCTAACAGTAGGTAATGATTATGATTTAATATCCCCCTAACATCTGAGTGTGTATACAACACTAAGGATTTTTCAATCCCTCAACGGTGAGATTTTTTGCTTTTACACTTATGTCCATCCACAAGCTGTTATCTCTGAGGTCTCATAATGCTGTAGAATAGTTTTTCAGCTAGGTAAGAACTTGGATCACTTATATTAGCTTTCGGCTTGTGATTTATAAGCTTTCCGAGTGTTCTTATAACATCCCAAGTGGCTTCATTACATTATAAAGTCCGAAAAAATGCGTTCTATTGCTTCTATGACATAACTAGTTACATGCCGGCTTTATAATCTGGTAAAGCATCGGCTTGGAAACTAAATTGACCAATCAGACGATACGTACTATGTTCATTACGTTATAAGAGGTAATAATAACCTAACTATCGACTGTGTCAGCACTCGCCAAGTACTCTTAATCTTGTACCATTATCATGTGAACATAATGGCAATGTTCAGTGACTTCTAATTGGCCCTCCACTATGAACAATATAGGAGTGCGACAGTTTATGAACAAGTTCACCCTGACTATCGTAACTTGCAACTAGCAGGCGAGAAATATTTCTTCGAGCCACAAAAGGAACTGAAAATAAATATTTGAATCCTAATCTAGAAATTATGTACACAAGGTCAATTCAATATGACGAGCAAGAACAGTATCGAATCTGCTTTAATCTTCTAATGTGACGATAACTTTTCCATCCCCTTTGTTCACACCCGCCATGTTCTCTTTATTCGCACCGATATTATACGATCCCCCTCCCCCTGCCACACCACCTGTTTTATCCCCCACAACTCCCCCACCAGAATATCCACCCCCTCCACCACCAATATTAAAACCACAACCTCCTCCACCAAATCCCCCAATAGACATTGGACATTCTCCCCCAATTCCACCTGTAGTAAAACTCGAAGATGATGTCAAACCGCCTCTCCCGTCGCCATTAAGCCCAGCTCCCCCTCCTGATAAGAGACCAGGATCCACACTTCCCGTTTTCACATTACACTGCTGTCCACCGGTCCCTCCCGTTCCACCACATCTGGTACCGTTCTCTGTCGCTTGGCCAGGGTCACCGTCTTTGTACTGCTCAATTGGTATTCCCCCACCCCCACCCCCTCCCCCGCCAGCAATTATTAGGGGAGTATCATTTGAAAAAGTCACAAAACTTCCGCCACCTCCACCCCCGGGTCTTTGACTGAAGCATGTACTGTGATTACCCTCCTGACCCACAAGGATTTTAAGACGATTTCCTCTGTGAAGTTTAAAAGATCCCTTTATTTTGGCCCCTAAACCACCAATCGTCCATGAACTCTCGTTGTAATTTGTCCCATTAGCGCCTGAGGCACCGGACACTTCGATGACGTAGTTTCCGGTTACGGGAATACTCCATATTTGGATGCCACTCCTCAAAGTTACTTTGCCTTCTAGTAGTGTTCCTACATACCCGGATGTACTTGTCGGTCCAGTTCTTCCTCTACCATTCAGGGTGGTGAAAACATACTGGATCTCTGAGACGATAAAGGAAATTCGTTAATGGTGTTCAAAGGGAAATAATTTGTTTCCTGGTGAATTTATAGCCTTACCTCTTGATAATCCTAAGTCTTGAGAGACTGTAGCCTATGGAAAAGAGAAGAACTTATAATTTTCTAGTACAAGGAAAAAATGTTAAAGCTCTCTAATTCACTAAGAAACAAAGGCTAAGTAATGATATAAAAAAGGAGTATGTGTTCTTATTTTGTCAATCACTACAATTATGAACATGTTTGGTACAAACTATTTGTAGTTCAAATTGCCCTACAAACTCAAAACGAGCGCTGTACTCACACTGATATTCAGCAGCTGATGAAACGAATGTCCTTTCTTGGGAAACAAAATGTTTTTGTCCATGATCCTGCCAGCATTAGATGTTTCCTTGTTCAACTCACATAGTCCGTTTTTAATATTCTCGAAATTGAAAGACATACAGTTTGGACGCGCTAAGCATTGCTGAGCGCATGCAAAAACATCAGAAGTTCGCTGACAATGAATAACATTTCCGATGAGCACGTAACCATCTGTCGAGCTGATTATTGATGAGCGACTCATAGCTGTTCTTATGATTACCATTCTGACAGGGGTGGGGTGGATCATTAAAATGATCAGAGTAATGATGAACAGTGTGATATAAGATATCATGACTTGTGATCTCGTCTAGCTGGGAAAGAAAAATTCAAAATGCAATGGCAGTTATTACAATACCGATTAGATTGGGGAATTAGTTGAATATCGGTTAAGTATATAGTAAAGATATAATGTTTTCTTCAAAAGTCTCTCTACACTGGTCACTGAAAACACGAAAAGTTAAGGAAACCGAGGAGTGAATTCAGAGTCCTTCCAAATCGCGGAGAATCTCTCGACAAAACTCATAACTTCTCTTAGATGATGTGGTTTAAAAACCAAGAACACTGTGGAGCCAAGCGCGATGTTTTTGAGACGGAAACGGCAGCCTTGATTGCGTAATTCTTTATTAAATATCCAGATATTTTGCTTGAAGAGTTTGATTTGAAATCTGTATACAAATGGAACGAATTTATTAGATCAAAGCACCGGAAAAACCGAGTATATTACACTGTCGCATTCCCTAAAAAGTAATTATCGTTCTGGCTCAAAAGTCTTCATCAACATTCAAATCTGATGATATTCCTTTAAGACGTTTATTACTCGCTCTGTTTGCGTAGCTTGGATTTTGTTACCCTGAGCTGATTTTTTGTGATACACTAAGTTAATTTCAACTCCGTGAAACAAAACAATCATCACTCCCGGCCTTGAGGATAAAATGAATTATAAGATTTAAATTTCCGGCTCTTACAAAAAGTTGCTGTTGTTACATCATGATCCCCCTTACCTTCTTGTCCAATCTTTTGTCAAACGCTCCACTTGTAAATTTGGACGCAGGAGTTTCAATTTAATACCCCAAACAGGAATATCTGAATTGAGAAAACACAGCATGATTGGGTTTACCTTCTGTCACCCCACAACTTGATCTAAAGTGGGTTTAATTGTTGTAAAACCGTAAAGAACCAAACATCTAGTATGTAACTTAGAAACACTGACTTCCCCGAAAACATTTCTCATGCCGAAAATGTTGGTAGAGGTACATTTATTTATTTTTCAGATGGCAGATAGCTGTCATTTTAATTGTTCCAAACCTGAATTGCAATGATTTTCAAAGTAATTGTTCCGATCGCAAATGTGGGTACACCATGAGATGAAGAAATTCCGCTCAATTATTACAATTATTATTTTCAGCAATCAGCTGAAAGGGCAATCAAAATTTGCCATCAGCTTTTTGGCGATTAAAAACAAAAAAACCCAGAGTGGACAATTTTTAGATATGATGCACCTAACACTGAGGTTGCTCATCCTGGAAAGAGCATTCTTTTGAGGCCAAGTGATGTAGAGATTAAGGATTTTATAAGGCTGTGGAAGGGTAACTGGATAATTCTCACAACAAGTTAGGCGGGGTCTAACGGCTGATTTATTTGAGTATGTGATTGTAGAGGTTACTCAAGATAAATGATGTCGATCGTTTTTATTGTTTTTAGTCTGTCTTATCTTTTGTTTCGTTTGTTTCTAAAGAAAGGTGAAATTTTCGTAACCACGGTAGTATTAATACCATCAGGAACGAATTCGAATATGTTTTTCCAGCTGAAATCTGAAATCGCATACTGTTCAACAGATACTGACCTCAAAAACTTATCTTTATTCTAAACAATTTCTTAGTATTTTCATCTGTTAACTACTTAGTTATTACTGTTGACAAAATGCATGCTTTAATACCCGTTCAGCCACACTCACTGCACTCACCCTCTAGTTATTACACGTCACCTTTCAGAGACTAAGCTTGGTGCCAGAGTTCTAAGGATTGCAGCTCCTGAAATATTATGCTCCATAGCTAAAATTATAAATCACTGTATTGAAACTTGTACATTTCCCTCACAATGGTAAATAGTAAAGGTTAAACCTCTATTCGAGAATCAAGGAAACAAACAAGATATTCAAAACTACCGTCCTATTAGTATTTTGCCTATTCTTTCTAAAGTCTTTGAAAGACGCATCTCAATGCTGTGAACACCTACGTAACAGAAAATTCACTTTTATACCGCTTCCAATCAGGGTTCCGTAAAGACCACTCCACTGATACTGCTTTGTTGTTTCTTCTGGACCAAGTTCTTCTTGACCTTGATAAGAACAACTTCAGCGGCTTAGTTTTTGTGGACTATAGCAAGGCATTCGACTTGATCAATCATGACATTCTCCAGGTAAAGTTAAGATCATATGGATTTCCAGATAATGTTGTAAAGCTATTGCAGAGCTATCGACTCAATCGCAAACAGTGTGTTACTGTAAATAACTCGACTTCGTCACAACGTATGCTAACCAATGGAGTTCCTCAAGATAGCATATTAGGACCTCTACTCTCTTTAATTTTCGTCAACGATCTTCCCGAAGCTGTTGGATCGGACTCAACTATTCATGTTTACGCGGATGACACCACATTTAAAGCCAGCGCTAATATCGATAACGCACCTTTGGAATTGGAACGACGTCTGTAAGAATACATGGATAAACTAAGTAAATGGTCTAGCGAAAATGGGATGGTCCTAAATGCCGTTAAAACCAAAGCATTACTTATCACCGGAAAAAGGCTACATTCATCGTTAGCTGATGGCAATCACCTGTCAGTGACCCTTGATGGGGCCGAAATAGAATAAGTAACTTCCTATAAATTGCTTGGTGTAACACTCGATCAAGATCTTACATTTAGTGACCACATTTCTAGCCTAAAGGCCAAGCTTTCTCAGCGTATTGGTTTATTGAAAAAGATAAAGAGATACCTTCCAATAAAGGAAGACTCTTATACTATAACGCCTTGATTAAACCCGTCCTTATGTACAGGAGGATGGTTTGGAATATCTGTGACGCTAAAGAACTCCACTGTCTCCTAAGGTTACAGAAAAGGGCTGCCCGAGTAATTCTTGGAGTGGACTCTTATTCTAGAAGTGTTGTAAACTTTAGTAAACTAGGCTGGTTGCCTTATTTTGATGAAATCAAGTTAAATAAATGTACAATGATTGTTAAGAACCTTAAAGGCGATGTTCCGATTTACATCAGAGACTTGCTCAAGACGAACAGTTCTGTACACAATAGATCTACTAGACATGGCAATTTAAATTTAGTGTGTCCCAAATACCTAAGAAATAACGATGGTGGCAAGGCATTCAGTGTTGACGCAGTTAAGTTATGGAACAGCCTTCCCCATGATATCAAAAATAAGCCTAGTGTAAAAGTATTCAAAACAGCTGTGAAAAAGCATCTTATAAGCTCATATAAAAACCTGGACAACTTTGAAACAATATTAAGCAATAGTACATTATCTAATTTTAATATTTTATAAATTAATTTTATCTTTCTCAATATTTTTAATCTATCCTGCTACTTCTATTATAGAATTTTGTAATTATTCATATATTTATTTATTTATCAGTTTTTTGTAATGTTGTATAATCTAGTTAGAGGGCCACAGGTTAGTCAGCTATACAGCTGTTACGTATCCCCCTCTATAAATAAAGTCCTTACTTACTTACTTCACTCATAAACGAGACGAACATTGAACTTCTTCAGCCTGATATAACCTTTTAAGCTTGAGGGTTACATCTTTGATTGGCAAACTAAACGAAATGCTCTGAACGAATTTACAACTAAATATTTAGGGAAGTAGAAAGGACCTTTGTGAATTATAATTTAAGAATTAAAGTATTCGGGAATGTTGTCTTCGTGGGGTGTGTCCTATGTTACCAGGTTCATTTACAAGATTTTCATCATGGAGATTAGAGGTTCTATAGATTGTTGGCACATATACAGTAATTTTATTAGTTTAGTTAGTTCTTCAAAGTGATCATCATCTTTCCGTCGTCTTTGTTAACACCTGCCTTGTTGTGTTGATTTGTAGCGTTATTAAACGAACCCCCTCCCCTGACACACCACCTGAGCTAGTTCTCACAACTCCCCCTCCAGAATCCCCACCCCCTCCCCCACCAGCCACAAAGCCGAAGCTTCCACCACCGAATCCTCCTTTGGATACTAAATATGAGCCCCTAACTCCGCCGTAAATGAAATTCAACGAACTGTGCCTTTCAGCCCCGCTCTTCCTCCAGCTAAGTTACTGTAGTCCACACGCTCTGTATCAGTGTTACAAGGTTAGCCACCATTCCCTCCCGTCCCACCACATCTGGTGCCGTTCCGGCTGTCGCCTGACCGAGATCACCGTCTTCAAATTGCTTTTCCGGTGTCCCTCCACCCCTTCCCCCACCGGCAATAATTAGTGGAGTGTCATCTAAGAGAGTCACAAAAGTGCCGCTACCCCCACCCTCTGGCCTATCACCGAAGTCTGTAGTACGATGACCCTCCTGACCGACGAAATTTTGAAATGTGATTGTAAATAATCGAGTTTTCCTCGTTGTCTTTCCGACGAAGGACCACGGAGGTCCACCGCTCGAAAAGGCAGATTTTCAAAACTCGCCTTGTTGGTGTGCTGACACTGCTAAACTTCTGGTGCCCACTGACGCAGCACAATAATTTTTCTGGAAACTTGTCACCTTGAACAAAATGTAGTTTTATACCATAGTTTCCTAATTCAGTTGGGTTCGGCAGCTCACTACCTAGAGATAGGCTAACTTAAACGTGGTTTTACTAACCATAACATTAAACAACTGAGCAAAGATATAACCAGGCATAGGTAGAAGGAACGCAGTATCATCTTCAGCACTGCCTATTCCTTTATCGTTCAGTTCACATATCATATTTCCTTTCTTTTCCCCGTAATTCACTGAGCGGCAGAGCGGCCGGACTGTTTTCCAGGTAGAGATGGGCGCAGAATTAAACACTGGTCGCCTTCTGACGATGTATGACATGGCCGGTTGGGTAATAATCTTCCACAGTTTGATATTAGCTTAAATGAACGTAATATCTTGCACAAAAACCCAAAGGAGCTGTTTCGAAATTTGAAAACAAAGCCTTATACTTCAGCTTCGGCTTTCCGCCATAAAAATGGTGACTTTGTCTGCTTTTGATTAAGATATTAGTGTTAGCCTTTTACTTACTTAGCTAGTCTTCTTCTCATTTAAATAATGGATAAACTAAATACACGACCCCTCAAGCTGTTAGCTTTAATTATTATCGTGTTTAAATAAAGGTCTTATCTCAAGTCATAGTTTACCACCGAAGCCTTTTTTACAAAACTGTCTTTGAGTAAAGCGGAACGTTTGAATGCTGAGCAGAAGTTTATTGTGAAGACTTTTGTGCCATCGACTTTTCAGTTCGAAATGTAAAAGTTTTTGTAACGCGAACGTTCAGTAACCTGTTGCTACAAGAAATAGGGACCAAAGGCGCAGACAAGAAGGGTGGAATTGTTCAAAAATAATTAACTGCCTTTCTTTCGCTTTTACAGCCTAATTCCTTCTAGCCTTTGAAGCTCACTACTACCGGACTTGAGGATGCCTGAATTAAAGAAAGGAAGTGTTTTCATAGGAGGTTCGAAGGCTGCTCGATTTTTGTTAAGGTTCAGTTCCTAACAAGCGAAATCTATAACGAGTTGTAAAGTGGTCAAGGCTTTTAAGTGGTGTACTTCAAAGCATTACAACTCTCAAGTGGCTATTCTTGACGAATGCATTTCAGGAACTGAGAGCCCACGTTTTCCTCTGCTTGCTCTGAGTAAGTATTCAAATCAGTGATGGAAAAGTGTTTTGGGAGGACGCTCCAATTCTGTTTCTGCTTCGCGCTGGCTGAAGACTGGTTGCCTCTTCCACGAATAGCGCAAGTCTTTAGCCGAACAGCAACTGATAGTTTTGACTACGTTTTCACACACCTTTGAGTACAGGGGGCCCAGACAAGCAACGAGTCTGATTGTTTATTCGAAATATAAAGGAATGTATGGGAGAATATTGAAGAGTCTCAATATCGTAAACTTATATCATGAAATGTCTCAGTTAAGCTCAAAAAATAAATGTAAACCTACCTCATTTGCTGTGTAGTGTCGTTTCTGTGGCTCTAAATGGCGAATTTGAGCGATTTGGTGGGTTTTGTGTCGACTGTTACTATACGTTATGAGAAGGAGACAAGGGTGGAAAGCTCATTTTCGACCGCTCTAGTGCGAATCGCCCGCTTCCAAATCGAAAACCTTATAAACTGAAAGGTTGACGCTTCTTCTCGTCGCATTCAATCGAAGATCCATTCAAAATCCAAGCGCTAACCGCAAAAACATTTTCGAGAAATGCAGCTTTCGAAGCGATCAGCATCCGCAGCCCCGATAAATGTAAATCTACCTCAAGGAGCAACCGTCACGCTGTTTGCCCCACGCTGATTGGATGATGCTAAACAATGCCCGATTACAAATGCCTCATGTGGGAGGGGAGTCAGGATCATATTCACTCCAGCGATTCATCTACTGACTGGCCTGTTGTAAGATTTATGTCGCGTGAAGGAAACCCGACACGACGGCTCACATCAGGCTAGTCAGTAGATGAATCGCTGGAGTGAAAATGCCCCTGACTCCCCTCCCACATGAGGCATTTGTAATCGGGCATTGTTTAGCATCATCCAATCAGCGTGGGGCAAACAGCGTGACGGTTACTCCTTGGCACACGAAATCGGGGCCGCGGATGCTGATCGCTTCGAAAGCTGCATTTCTCGAAAATGTTTTGGCGGTTAGTGCTTGGATTTTGAATGGATCTTCGATTGAATGCGACGAGAAGAAGCGTCAACCTTTCATTTTATCTGGTTTTTGATTTGGAAGCCGGGCGACTCTTATTTCTGGGTGAAAATCGGCTTCGCGCTAGAGTGGTCGAAAATGAGCTTTCCACCCTTGTCTCCTTCTCATAACGTAACAGTCGAAGCAAAACCCACCAAATCGCTCAAATTCACCATTGAGAGCCACGGAAAAGACAATACACAGCAAGTGAGGTAGGTTTATATTTATTTTGAGCTTTAACTGAGACATTTCATGATATAAGTTTACGATAATAAGACTCTTCAATATTCTCCCATACATTCATTTAGTAGATTTTTTTTTTTTTCAGGTCTGATTTTCGCTATTGCTTAAATAGCGCTATTGCTTAAATAGCGCTATCTACTGCGAGGATCGTGCATCATATGTATCTAATACCGCAGTACAAAATATATGAACTTCATATATTTCATTGTATCTCATTTATCACTTTCACGGGTTTATTACGAATCAACTTAACAGCCTGCTCCCAGTTGGCTTGTTAGCTCAATTGGTAGAGCGCTGCACTAGTATCGCAAAGGTCAGTGGTTCGAATCCCGTTCAGGCCTGATTTTTTTCTAATTTATTATCTAATACCGCAGTACAAAATATATGAACTTCATATATTTCATTGTATCTCACATTCATTTATATTTCGAATAAACAACCAGACTCGTCGCTTTTCTGGGCCCCGCGTGCTTTGAGTCCGACTTTTACGATAATAATTGCATGTATTTAAAAATGATAGCAGTCTAAGACTAGGTTTACACTAGAGAAAATTGTTCCGGATTCGTGATGAATCCGAAATGTTTGGGTACCGGATTGATTTTGCCGTTTACACGAAAGTGGACGAATCCGAAATAAAAACTCACCGGTTTGGTCGTGTCTCCGGAGATTTTGAATCTGGAATTTAAAGTGGGAACTCTGAATCCGATAACTTTTGAATCCGGAAAGTTTTGTCGTGTAACCGCTTTTTTTCTCGAATCCGGATATAATTTCCGCCTGCAATCTTTTGAGTTTGCGGTGAAACCAAAATGGAGGATCCGTTGCTAACATTGCTGGCGGTCTCCGGCTGCCTAATCTTCTTGCAGGTTCAGGCGATAAATTTTATCATGTATACCGCAGTATTTCTGAGGAAACGCAAGTTATTATTGCAAGGAAGTTAAACGTCAGCCACACTTAATCGCCGACGATGTAGATGGCTTGGCATCTGTCCAACTCAAGTTTGCCTCAGTGGCATCTGGATCTACTCTAGCCTTTTTCGGAGAAGGCATTTTCACTTTGTCGATCGAACCACGAAACAACACTGGGCTTGGAAACCATTCCATTTCAAATGTTCCCGGTTGTCGTTGTGTGTAAACGTTCAGGAATCCGAATATCCTTTCAGTGTAAACGCCTACGAATCCGAATACTCCAAAATTGATGAATCCGGAAACATTTACGAATCCGGAAAACTCTCCTTTAGTGTAAACCTAGTCTAAGAAGCGAAAATTACTTAATGTTTGGCTTGGTAATCCTACCCTTGTAATCGTCGTATTCCCGAGGTTGGATGAACAATATTGAGCAAGACAACCCTATTTGTCTTTGAGCAAACTTTCAGAAAGGGTTTTGACAGACTCATTAAACCGTCTCCTGACAGGCGTCGCCTAAAAGTAGTTTCAAATTAATTAAAACCATTTTGCGCCTCTATCATGAATGGCAAAGCGATTTCTTACATTTCTTAATCTATGTTGAACATATAAAATTTGGGGATAAAAAAAACCGAAGTCCGAAACGTTTCGTCTTGACTGAATAAAACTTCAAGACGACAGTTGAGAGAGAAACCATTGGACGTTTGATAATGAAAGATGCCAATATAGCCATTAGGTGTCAGAATAAGGGATAACCAGACCAAAGTGTCGTACGTTACTGATCTTAAATATTTTTTCCCAACCGGCTGTGGTGGGTACATCTTGAAAGTCTGCTGTTCGAAGTTAGATCCACAACTTATAACAATTGAATTGATATAGCCTGAACTATTTTAAAGAACACTCATGGTTCTTGATATTTTATTATTTCTTTCTTCTCTTACTTCAACTGTTTGTTTATTCTCTTACTTACCATGTTCTCGTTTGTTCCTATTTTTTGAATAACTGTCAGTGCTCCGCGGAAATTTTTCTTTGACACGAACCCCATATTTATAGTGTAATCAAACAAGGTAGAAAGCCATCTGTCCAGTTGCATTTCCTATCTCTAAGCATAGTTAATAGAGGGGACTATGCTCTAAGAGACGATGGTAACGTCATGGTGGACGTTTACCCTTTTAATTTTGGTTGATTAACCACCTGCTGGTGATTGACTGAAACAGTGCCTGCTGATAACGGCGCATATTTCTTTTCGTCGCTTAAGAACTGTACGAGAAGTGCCGGGAGTTTACCAAATTCAGAAGGGCATCGGTATTTCAATTAGAAGAGGCATTTGTGGAGAACCACCCATTTTTCGAATCTAGAAGAAAGTGTTTACGGGGCAATTTTATTTTTAAGTCGTTTAATTATTTGTATTTTCATTTCCGCCTCAAAATTCAACACTGAAATGGCTTGCTCTCCTGTGGAGCTGGACGAGACTAAGTGCGATCCACGCCACAATTCTGTTCGAATAAAATTTTAAAAAAGCAACAACAACAGCTGAAGCAACATAGTTGTCGACTATGGCATCCCTCACCATTGCTTTTAGAATGGGGATGATAACTCTGAGTTTGGTGATTTATCGGGAAAGGGGATATGTTGGTGTCCGCCATTCAATCATCATGACTAGCATTATCATAATTGTTATTATCATTATTGCAATTGTTGCTGTTGTTGTTGTTGTTGTTGTTTTCATTTTAAAAGATCATTCTGATAATGACACAGCTGACAGCATTTTGTACACACTCATTCAATCAATAACATGGTGGAAAGACACTGTAAGTCTATTAGATACAGATGTTCTGGGAATTACTGAACGGGAGCTCGGATAAACGGCTACTGAAAGCGCATTATTTAAGGTGGCCGGGGACATACCTACCCCGGAGAACTGTGAAATGTAGATCCTCTGAAAGGTGATCTCTTGGCATTTTGAGGGATAATTGTGGTTTGTTTTATGCCTTTGAAAACAATTTCTGTTTCGAGCTATTGTAAGCATCTACCATTTCCGCCGAGCTCTTTAGAAACCTCACGTGTTGGAATGTTTTTCATTTCATTTTACTGAGAGGGTTCGGCCGGACCACCTGAACTAATCCTGGATCCGCCCCAGGTCCCCCAGGGTAGGCAACTACTTTAATCTTTATAGAGGAAAAACAAAAAAGAGCACATTTCAACTTAGTTTGGCGAGTGTTTCACTACCAAGACGAAAAAGTTTGTGTTTGTAAACGACTGCACATTTTTCTGTCCATACCCAAATACTGATAAAGTTATCGTAACGCGTTTTCAGGTATACAGGTACATTCTGATTTAAAAAAAAACAAATACTTCCAAGATCGTTAGCGTGTGAGAGGAAAGCCTTGACGCTTAGATAAAATAGGGTTAACAACATAAAAGTATGTATATGGATATGGCCCAGGGATTCACAATCGGATAGGTACAGATGCTTTATTACTCCAGTCAGATAGTTGATAAAAAGTCTTCATACCACTGTGTGACTTATGCGGCAGAGTCAAGAGTTAACTCTTTCCAACAAATTAACTTTAAATGTGCAAAAGCTACTTTACAAATCCAGCGTTGGACAGGGTCAGTTCTTTAATGTGCACGTGATAATCACCTTTCCATCCCCTTTGTTAACACCTGCCTTGTTGTGTTGATTTGTACCGTTATTAAACGAGCCCCCTCCCCCTGCCACACCACCTGATAAAGTTCCCACAACTCCCCCACCGGAATACCCACCCCCTCCCCCACCAGCCCTAAAGCCAAAGCTTCCACCACCGAATCCTCCCTTGGATACTGGAGATATGCCCCCAACTCCGCCGTTAATAAAACTCAACGAACCCGTTATCGTTGGCCCACCTCCGCCTCCCCCTCCCCCGTTGCCCTTGAGCCCTGCTCCCCCTCCTGATAAGATATTGGAGTCTACATTCCCCGTGTTGGCGTTGCAAGGCTTCCCACCATTCCCTTCCGTCCCACCACATCTGGTGCCGTTCTCCGTCGCCTGACCGGGATCACCGTCTTCAAATTGCTTTTCCGGTGTCCCTCCACCCCCTCCCCCACCAGCAATAATTAGTGGAGTGTCATCTAAGAGGGTCACAAAAGTGCCGCCACCCCCACCCCCTGGTGCATCACCGAAGTCTGCACCATGGTGACCCTCTTGGCCTACAAGTATCTTAAGTTTGGTTCCTTCTGCAAGTGTGAAAGTTCCTCTCATCTTGGCTCCCAAGCCGCCAATCCTCCACTCGGACTGGTTCCAATTTGTACCATTGGCACCTGATGCACCAGATACTTCGATGACGTACCTTCCTGTCTCGGGAACACTCCAAATTTGGATGCCATTGCTTAAAGTGACTTTGCCGTCAAGTGATGTCCCCGCATACCCGGATGTACTATTCGGTCCAGTTTCTTCCACGCCTTCCAAGGTCGAAAAGGCGTATCTGTGCACTGGAACAAGGAATACATATTAAAGACACCATTAATTTAAATTGCATGGAGAGGTTAACAATATCATACTATAGAATTTGTCTCACCTCTTGGTTTTCCACTTGTAGGATCGGCAAATGAATCTTGCATTGAATGAAAGATTAGCCTTCTCAATTTTAAAGGTATGGGGCATCTAAAAGTGTTAAGTTGACAAGTCATTTGGTGATTACGGTGGAGTAAGACATTCTGTGTCCGTCTGGGGACTGCTTTTAAACGCATTTTGGTTTTTCGCTCCCACCCACTGACCGAGAGGGTCTGTCGCAGGAAACTGACACCCGGCCTTAATTCAATAAAACTTTTACAAGTGTAATTTACAGCTGTGGCTATTATTTTCAATCTCTAAAACAATAGATGCACTTGTAAATAACAATTGAAAAGTTCTATTGAATTGACCTCTGGATAACACCGCTGATTGTCCATTAACAAAAGCATCATTTTTTTCAGGGGTCGAAAGGGAAGCGATATAAGGTGGTAGGAATCAAAGGACTACCTCACGAAAAGCATAATTTATTGAACAACTTCGGCACTTTTGCCATAAATGAGAGAATTATACTCACGCTGATATTCACCAGCTGATGAAATGAATATCCTTTCTTTAGAGATAATTCATTTTTGTCTATGTTCATATCACAGTTAGACGTTTCTCTGTTTAACTCGCACACTCCATTTTTTGTATTTTGAAAATTGAACGACAGCCATTTTAGAAGCGCCAAGCACAGTTGTGCGCATGATAAAACGTCATGAGTCCGCTGTTTATGAATGACAAATCCCATGAGCACGTGACCCTCGGTAAAGGATGAGCGAATCTCAGCAGTTCTGACGAGTATCGTTGTTATAGGGGTGGGGTGAGTAATTGAAATGAACAGAATGAGAACAAGTCGTGTAGTTTCTGTTGCCATCTGAAAATTCTGTGATGTAAGGTGAAAATAAAAAAACTATTACGAGTTCAATCTATTCGCTCCGACGAAGGGCTAACGCTCGAAACGTCAGCTTTTGTTATCGTTACGGTGGCCAATTTGCCATTTCAACTTTGTTGATATATCCAAATTATTATGTAGTCTTAATACCCTAGTTTCCTAATTAGTTGGGTTCAGCAGACCATTACCTAGAGATAGGCTGACTTAAAGGTAGTTTTACTAACCATAAGATTAAACAACTGAGCAAAGATATAGCCAGGCAGAGGTAGAAGGAACGCAGTATCATCTTCAGCACTGCCTATTCCTTTATCGTTCAGTTCACATATCACATTGCCTTCCTTTTCCCCGTAATTCACTGAGCGGCATAGTGAACGGTTTTTCAGGCAGAGATGAGCGCAGGATAAAACACTGGTCGCCTCCTGACGATCTATGACATGGCCGGTTAGGTAATAACCTTCCACAGTTTGAATGAAAGATGAGCGGCCCTGCAGAGCTGGTGACAAACTCAGGCTGTACACTGCAGTGATCACTGCCAGTAGAATTATGAAGACGTTCATGTTCCAACCTGTGAAAAGCAAAATTGTTCTACATTGTTATTAACGTGAACCATGGAGGATCGATTGCCAATGTATTTTATACTTAAATTTTAATTTTGTATATCACAAATGCTGCAGCTTTTGAATTCAAATTGTCATCTCGCTCGTATAATCCATCCCCATCTGTCCGACTGATTTTTAAACGTCGCTTCTAAGGAAAAACTTTCAAAGCTCATTTTGAAATAATCGAGTTTTGCTCAAGTCATTTACCACCGAAGCCTTTTTTTTACAAAACTGTCTTTGTCTTTGACTAAAGCGGAACATTTGAAAGCTGAGCAGATGTTTATTGTGAAGAATTTTGTGCCATCGACTTTTCAGTTAGAAATGTAAAATTTTCTGTAATGCGAACGTTCACGAACCTGGTGCCACATCAATAGGGACCAAATGCGCAGACAAGAAGGGTGGAACTGTTCAAAAGTAATTAACTGCCTTTCTTTCGTTTTTACAGCCTAATTCCTTCAAGCCTTTGAAGCTCACTACTATCGGACTTAAGGATGCCTGAGTTAAGGAAAGGAAGTGTTTTCATGGAGGCGGACATTGGGGCCTCTGGGAAACCGCAAAACCGGAGAAAAAAACCTCCAAAACCGAAAAACCGACGAAAAAAGGCAGCAAAACCGAAAACCGCATGCAAACCTGACAAAACCGCTACATTTTTACCTTAAAGGGGTCAAAAAGGAAAAACCGAAAACCGCATCAGAGTTTTCGTGAAACCGAAAAGCGAACGCAACGTAAAATCCGTAAATCCCTCTGAACATCAAAACCGAGAAATCCGAACCTTTTTGGCCCAACAACCGAAAAACCGATCCAAGAAACAGTCAAAACCACAAAACCGAAAATCCCAAAGCCCCCCTCTTTATAGGAGGTTCGAAGGCTGCTCGACTTTTGTTAAGGTTCAGTTGCTAACAAGCGAAGTCTACAATGAGTTGTAGAGTGGTCAAGGCTTTTAAGTTGTGCACTTCAAAACATTACAACTCTCAATAATAATAATAGTAATAATAATAATAATAATAATAATAATAATAGGTAAGGTCTGTTTACGAGCCTAGTGGCCCATTAGGCCGGTGCTTAACTCCGGTTTCTGTAGCATAAAGCGACTAGGAGTATTTTTACTACCCCCTGGATGGGATGCCAATCCTTCGCAGGGTTACCCTCAGCATTAAATTGCCGGTACCCATTTATACACCTGGGTGAAGAGAGGCACTGTGAGAGTAAAGTGTCTTGCCTAAGAACACAACACAATGTCCCGGACAGGGCTCGAACCCGGACCACTCGATACGGAATCGAGCGCGCTAACCATGAGGCCACCGCGCCTCCACAAGTGGCTATTCTCGACGAATGCATTTCAGGAACTGAGAGCTCACATTTTCCTATGTATGCTCTTAGTAAGTATTCAAGTGAATGATGGAAAAGTGTTTTGGGAGTACGCTCCAATTGGCCTCTGTTTCTGTTTCGCGCTGGCTGAAGACTGCTTGCCTCTGCCACGAATAGCGGAAGTCTTTAGCCGAACAGCAACTGATAGATATCTTGACTTCGTTTTCACACACCTTTGAGTCCGACTTTTACGATAATAATTGGATGTATTTAAAAATGATAACAGTCTAAAAAAGCGAAAATTACCTGATGTTTGGCTTGGTAATCCTACTCTTGTAATCGTCTTATTCTTATTCGAGGTTGGTTGAACAATATTGAGCACGACAACTCTATTTGTCTTTGAGGAAGCTTTCAGAAAAGCTTTTGACAGACCTCATTGATCCGTCTGCTCACAGGCGTCGCCTAAAAGTAGTTTCAAATTAATTAAAACCATTTTGCGCCTCTAGCATGAATGGCAAAGCGATTTCTTACATTTCTTAATCTATGTAGAACATATAAAATTTGGGGATAAAAAAAAACTGAAGTCCAAAACGTTTCGTCTTGACTGAATAAAACTTCAAGACGACAGTTGAGAGAGAAACCATTGGATGTTTGATAATGACAGATGCCAATATAACCGTTAGGTGTCAGAATAAGGGATAGCCAGTCCAAAGTGTCGTACGTTCCTGATCTTAAATAATATTTTTTCCCAACCGGCTGTGGTGGGTACATCTTGAAAGTCTGCTGTTCGAAGTTAGATCCACAACTTATAACAGTTGAATTGATAGAGGCTGAACTATTTCAAAGAACTTCTATGGTTCTTGATATTTTATTATTTCTTTCTTCTCTTACTTCAACTGTTTGTTTATTCTCTTACTTACCATGTTCTCGTTTGTTCCTATTTTTTGAATAACTGTCAGTGCTCCGCGGAAATTTTTCTTTGACACGAACCCCATATTTATAGTGTAATCAAACAAAGTAGAAAGCCATCTATCCAGTTGCATTTCCTATCTCTAAGAGACGATGTTAACGTCATGGCGGATGTTTTCCCTTTTATGTTGGTTGATTAACCACCTGCTGGTGATTGACTGAAACAGTGCCTGCTGATAATGGTGCGTATTTCTTTTCGTCGCTTGAGAACTGTACGAGAAGTACCGGGAGTTTACCAAATTCAGAAGGGCATCGGTATTTGAATTAGAAGATGCATTTGTGGAGAACCACCATTTTTCGAATCCAGAAGAAAGTGTTTACGATACGATGGCCCAGAAGGGTCACAGTCCAGTTTTAATTTTTGACAGTCCAGTTTTATTTTTTGACAGTCCAGTTTTATTTTTTTTGACAGTCCAGTTTTATTTTTTTTGACAGTCCAGTTTTATTTTTTTTGACAGTCCAGTTTTATTTTTTGACAGTCCAGTTTTATTTTTTTTGACAGTCCAGTTTTATTTTTTGGATCACAGTCCAGTTTTATTTTTTGGGTACCCAAAAAATAAAACTGGTCACAGTTCTATGCGTCACAGTCCAGTTTTATTACTTGGGTACCCAAAAAATAAAACTGGACTGTGACACATGCATGGGTCACAGTCCAGTTTTATTTTTTGAGTAGTCACCAGACCTCTCTCGATGTGTTGCATGTTGCGCGTGTTGTTTGTTTGGCGGCCATTTTGTACGATGGACGCTATTATAAGACAAACTGTGCGGGAGGAGTTGAGGCGCTCCAATTCTATTGAATCAGAAACGGTGTCTTCTGTTAGCCAACATAATAGTGGCCAAATTGAAGAAGGGTCGGTCTCGGCGGGATCGACACCGAATACATTTTCATCGCGAACGGTTAACCGACTATCTGGTCTTCTGAACCGAATTCGGCATGGCAGTAGAGGCAAAAGCAGTTCAAACAAGAAGCGGAAAATTGAAAAGCAGCATAGGGTACAAGTAAGATGCATGCATTATGACTAAACTAAGAAAAAGTTTGTTACTGTTCGTCAAAAGAATGGCGGTGGCAATCGCTTTATAACATATACTGATGCAGATCCACTGAAGATGGAAGAGCTTGTGGAGAGGGCGTGTGCGTTGTTTTTCCCTGGTGGAAAGAACAGTTTTGCTGGTCATATGGAGGAAATGAACAAATGGATCTGTGACACAACGGGGGTGGCAATTTTCGATTTTCCTGGTAAAGGAACTGTGGAAGACTACCTGAAGAGTAATGGATTGTATCCTTCCTCCACTTACTTTTACCTACGCACCCAACCACGACATCTTATGGGTGATGAATTTGAAGACAGCAATTACGTTGAGGCGACGAACACAGACAACACGTCATCCACAAAAGTAAGTTCTGTCACAGTATCAGTAACGGCATGTACTACTAAATCTGATGATAGGGAGGTGTGCAATGTCTGTAGCTGTTCTTTTGAGAAAGGACAAAACTGTGTCCGTTGTGAGCAGGACCTCGAGTACCAGCAAAGTCTCATGGCCGATTCAGTTGACACTGGACAACCTGAAGAGTTTCAGCCCGAAAGCATTCATGCAAATGATCAGTTGACTTCCTTTATTAGTCCAGTGTCTGTGCATGAAATGAGAGAGCTCCGTTTGGCCCATTTTCAACGAGACACCTGTCATCCAACTGTGCAAAGTCAAGATACTCAAGATCAAAGGCTTGTTTCACCAAGTGAGGACGAAGTGTCCCCTAGCACTGTGGACGGGCCTTGTGGAGTGCTTGAAGAGGGAGGTTATGTCCAATTACCTACAGTTGGTATGGCAAGAGAATCAGCTGAATGCATAGTTTCAGAAAATGGTGAAATTGCCGGGCAGGGGCTTTCACTAACAGTTCATCGTTCATGTATTTGTAAAGATATGATTGAGCATTTTAAAGATGAGAAAATGTTGCAATCTGAGTTAGTGTTTACAATTATCAGTGAGAGGGGGCAAAAAGAAGAGGGTGTGGGTATTGGAGTTTCAAGAGAAGTTTTCTCTTTATTCTGGAAGGAGTTTGCAAATAGCATGACAATAGGGAAAAGAGAAAGAGTACCCTTTGTGAGGCATGATCATTTCATTAAGGAGTGGGGAGCTATTGGTCGAATTTTGGTGAAGGGGTTTAGATCAGTTTCCTACTTCCCTTTGTTCTTATCAAAGGCTTTCATGTGCTACTGCCTGTTTGATGCAGAAGTTCCTGAAGGCATTGTTCTTGAGTCTTTCATTAAATACTTGTCTCCTGTTGAAGAAGAGCTAGTTACAAATTTTCTTGGAAAAGCTGACTTTGCAGATGAAAATGATGATTTGTTTGATTTCTTAGAGAGATTCAATTGTAGGTCACAGTTCAGTCCAGAGAATATCAAGAAAGTGCTTGTAGAGATTGCCAATCAGGAGCTGCTACAGAAACCTCATGTCATGGTTGCCACCTGGCAGCCTATTGTCCAAGAGCTGAAACAGTATCCACAGTTTCAGACTATTGCAGGTATCCAAGGCTTTTATGATAGAATTAATCCAACAAACAAGAAAGTTCTTAATTCACTTGAAGCACAGCCAAACACTGAAGCAGAACGAGATGCGCTAAAATTTCTGCAAAGATACATACGAGGATTAGACAATGCAAAACTAGTCCAGTTCTTAACGTTCACAACAGCTTCTGATGTCTTAATTACCAACAAGATTGAAGTCTCCTTTACCAGACTGGAAGGTGCTAGTTCCAGACCTATAGCTCACACGTGTGGGCCGCTTCTGGAACTGCCTTCCACTTATTCCAATTTTGTTGAATTGAGACAGCAGTTCAATAATATTTTGGAAAAAAGTAGCTGGGAAATGGACATTATGTGAGTTAACTCTTCAAGCCGCATTGTCATCATGCAAATTCACACTCGTGACTACATGTAGTATTAACTATTTCTTATAGTTTTACTTTGAGGAAGGGAAACGCCTCAATGAATTCATACTATCAAATTGTGAGGGGAAATTTTGTTTAGAACCTTGATTTTCTTCCTTGATTTGTACCTGGTTGTGTTAATTTTGGTTATAGTAGGAATTATTTGCCTGTTATTGACCAAATGACCTGATATTGTTGTGTTGTTTCCTCTGCAACCTTCACCCGAGGAGGGTTGCATAGCCCTGTGATGATTATGAATAACTTGGCATTTATTTATCTGCTCTTGTTGTCTTAGCTCAATTGCCTACTTTTGGTTTGGCTCTTTGTTTGTTTTTTTACATGTTTTGTTTAAGGATTGGGAGGGAAACAATGCTAACCATGAAAAGAATGGACTGACTAAAGAATTTATTTCCCAAGTCAATCCTCTTCATTATGTCAACATTCTTTCAGTCCATACTCTAAAAAATGCAAAAAAAAACAAGCAAACAAGACAGAACAAACATTGTTCTGAAGCATTTATTTTTTCTGCATGTGACAGGTTTTCAATCTTGAGATAGATAGCACTGTTTGTAATTAAACCATATGTACTCCCTTATGTTCTTTGCGGTTCCCTTACTGTAATCATTAAGACAAGAACAATGCCTCACATGTTGGGTTAAGTTTGCTCATCAATTAGGTAACTAAGAAGTATGTTATACATGTTCAGTTCACATTTGAGTAACTGACCCAATTCATTTGCCTTGTCCCTTTCCAGTTTATGTGACTATCACACAATGCTTCAGTTAAAAATGATTTGCTGCCTTGAAAAGGCTTAAGCAAAGCAAAGCAAAGCTTGAATGTTCAGGAGAGTTAGAGAGGGAAAACGTGAGGGCAGATGGCTTGGTGCCAGTTCTTTTGGATTTTGGTTATTAAGTTGTCAGTATGCGCTTGGACAGAATATTCCAAGATGTGTATGCTATTATTAAAGGATATTGAGATTTTCCAGTGTTTGCGTTTTGTTTTATTTTCATATCATAAGCATTCTGTTTTTACAGAAAGAAGTGCAACAGTAATATAACTCTTGGCAAAAGAGCAGGCTATGAAGATGTTTTTGAGATAGAATTGCAGAGGAGAGATAATAGATACTTAAAAGTACCTCTCCTCTGTACGTCTATCCAATTACGACAGGTCAGTTGAACCAAGAAAGTCTGGAAACCTAGCACTGCATCAGAAAAGCTCATTTATTACGTTAACCTGTCAATCTCTTGAATTAGTCGCAGATAGAGATCAAGTCCTTCGTTAACATCTTGTGGTAAGCTCAGTCCAAGAACATTCATAACTATTAAAGCAAACTCATCAAACTCTTCACTAAAATCAGCGGAACACATGGTTGAATTATCATTAAACTCTTCTAGTTCATGGAGATCAATGTCTTCTTTGAAGTCCTCTGTGTTATAGAGGTGGGGCAGGAAATACATGCAGTCGGGTTTTCCTCTAGGACCAGTGCTGTTACCAAATTTGCTTGATGCTATTTGATGTTGATTCCACATTTCAGCAACTTGATAAAGCTCTTCCATCTTCAGTGGATCTGCATCAGTATATGTTATAAAGCGATTGCCACCGCCATTCTTTTGACGAACAGTAACAAACTTTTTCTTAGTTTGGTCATAATGCATCCATCTTACTTGTACCCTATGCTGCTTTTCAATTTTCCGCTTCTTGTTTGAACTGCTTTTGCCTCTACTGCCATGCCGAATTCGGTTCAGAAGACCAGATAGTCGGTTGAACGTTCGCGATGAAAATGTATTCGGTGTCGATCCCGCCGAGACCGACCCTTCTTCAATTTGGCCACTATTATGTTGGCTAACAGAGGACACCGTTTCTGATTCAATAGAATTGGAGCGCCTCAACTCCTCCCGCACAGTTTGTCTTATAATAGCGTCCATCGTACAAAATGGCCGCCAAACAAACAACACGCGCAACATGCAACACATCGAGAGAGATCTGGTGACTACTCAAAAAATAAAACTGGACTGTGACCCATGCATGTGTCACAGTCCAGTTTTATTTTTTGGGTACCCAAGAAATAAAACTGGACTGTGACGCATGGGTCACAGTCCAGTTTTATTTTTTGGGTACTCAAAAAATAAAACTGGACTGTCAAAAAAAATAAAACTGGACTGTCAAAAAATAAAACTGGACTGTCAAAAAAAATAAAACTGGACTGTCAAAAAAAAATAAAACTGGACTGTTAAAAAAAAATAAAACTGGACTGTCAAAAAATAAAACTGGACTGTCAAAAATTAAAACTGGACTGTCAAAAATTAAAACTGGACTGTGACCCTTCTGGGCCATCGTATTACGAGGCAATTTTATTTTAAAGTCGTTTAATTAAATTTTTATTTTCATTTCCACCTCAAAAGTCAACACTGAAATGGCTCGCTCTCCTATTTTTAACCTGCTGTGAAGCTGGACGAGACTAAGTGCGATCCACGCCACAATTCTATTCAATAACAAATTGAAGCAACATATTTGTCGACTATGGCATCCCTCACCATTACTTCTAGAATGGGGATGATAACTCTGAGCTTGGTGATTTATCGGGAAAGGGGATATGTTGATGTCTGCCATTCAATCATCATAACTACAATTATCATGATTGTTATTATCGTTACTGCAATTGTTGCTGTTGTTTTTGTTTTTTTTATTTTATTTTAAAAGATCATTGCCATACTGGCACACACCTGACAGCATTTTATACAAACACTCATTCAATCAATAACACGGTGGAAAGACACTGTAAGTCTATTAGATAGAGATGTTCTGGGATTTACTGAACAGGGGTCGGATAAACGGCTACTGGAAGCGCATTATTTAAGGGGGCCGGGGACATACCTACCCCGGAAAATTGTGAAATGTGGATCCTCGGAAAGGTGATCTCTTGGCGTTTTCAGGGATAATTGTAGGTTGTTTTATGCCTTTGACTGAAAACAATTTCTGTTTCGAGCCATTTTAAGCATCTACCATGTCCGCCGAACTCTTTAGAAACCTCACGTGTTGGGATGTTTTTCATTTCATTTTAGAGTGTTCGGCCGGACAACCCGAACTAATCCTGGATCCGCCCCAGGTCCCCCAGGGTAGGCAAGTGCTTTAATCTTTATAGAGGAAAAAAAAAATACAGCACATTTGAACTTAGTTTGGCGAGTGTTTCACGACCAAGACAGTGTTAATGTTTACTTGAACTTTTGTGTTCGTAAGCGAGTGCAAATTTTTCTATCTATACCAAAACACTGATATAGTTATCGTAATGCGTTTTCAGATATACAGGTACATTTTGATTTAAAAAAACAAATATTTCCAAGATCGTTTGCGTGTGAGAGGAAAGCCTTGACGCTTAGATAAAATAGGGTTAACAACATTAAGGTTTGTATATGGATATGGCCTAGGGATTCACAATCGGATAGGTACAGATGTTTCATTACTCCAGTCAGATAGTTGATAAAATGCGGCAGAGTCAGGAGTCAAGTCTTTCCAACAATTAACTTTAAATGTGCAAAAGCTACTTTACAAATCCAGCGTTGGACAGCGTCAGTTCTTTAATGTGATAATCACCTTGCCGTCGCCTTTGTTAACACCTGCCTTGTTGTGTTGATTTGTACCGTTATTAAACGAGCCCCCTGCCACACCTCCTGATGTAGTTCCCACAACACCCCCACCGGAATACCCACCCCCTCCCCCACCAGCCACAAAGCCAAAGCTTCCACCACCGAATCCTCCCTTGGATACTGGAGATATGCCCCCAACTCCGCCGTTAATGAAACTCAACGAACTGGTTACCGTTGCCCCGTCCCCGCCTCCCCCACCCCCGTTGCCTTTGAGCCCTGCTCCCCCTCCTGATAAGATATTGGAGTCTACATTCCCCGTGTTGGCGTTGCAAGGTATCCCACCATTCCCTCCCGTCCCACCACATCTGGTGCCGTTCTCCGTCGCCTGACCGGGATCACCGTCTTCAAATTGCTTTTCCGGTGTCCCTCCACCCCCTCCCCCACCAGCAATAATTAGCGGAGTGTCATCTAAGAGGGTCACAAAAGTACCGCCACCCCCACCCCCTGGTCCATCACCGAAGTCTGCACCATGGTGACCCTCTTGGCCTACAAGTATCTTAAGTTTGGTTCCTTCTGCAAGTGTAAAAGTTCCTCTCATCTTGGCTCCCAAGCCGCCAATCCTCCACTCGGACTGGTTTGAATTTATACCATTGGCACCTGATGCACCAGATGCTTCGATGACGTACCTTCCTGTCTCGGGAACACTCCAAATTTGGATGCCATTGCTTAAAGTGACTTTGCCGTCAAGTGATGTCCCCGCATACCCGGATGTACTATTCGGTCCAGTTTCTTCCACGCCTTCCAAGGTCGAAAAGACGTATCTGTGCACTGGAACAAGGAAAACATATTAAAGACGCCATTAATTTAAATTGCATGGAGAGGTTCACAGTATCATACTATAGAATTTGTCTCACCTCTTGGTTTTCCACTTGTAAGATCGGCAAATGAATCCTGCATTGAATGAAAGATTAGCCTTCTCATAATATTTGATGGTATTGCGCATCTAAAAGTGTTAAGTCGACAAGTCATTTGGCGATTACAGTGGAGTAAGACATTCTGTGTCCGTCTGGGGACTGCTTTTAAACGCATTTTGGTTTTTCGCTCCCACCCACTGACCGAGAGGGCCTGTCGCAGGAAACTGAGACCGGGCTTAATTCAATAAAACTTTTACAAGTGTAATTTACAGCTGTGGCTATTGTTTTCAATCTCTAAAACAATAGATGCACTTGTAAATAACAATCGAAAAGTTCTATTGAATTGACCTCTGGATAACACCGCTGATTGTGCATTAACAAAAGCATCATATTTTTCAGGGGTTGAAAGGGAGGGTATATAAGGTGGTAAGAATCAAAGTACTACCTCACGAAAAACATAATTTATTGAACAACTTCGGCACTTTTGCCATAAATGAGAGAAATAATACTCACGCTGATATTCACCAGCTGATGAAATGAATATCCTTTCTTTGGAGATAATTCATTTTTGTCTATGATCATGTCACAGTTAGACGTTTCTCTGTTTAACTCGCACACTCCATTTTTTGTATTTTGAAAATTGAACGACAGGCATTTTGGAAGCGCCAAGCACAGTTGTGCGCATGATAAAACGTCATGAGTCCGCTGTTTATGAATGACGAATCCCATGAGCACGTGACCCTCAGTAGAGCTGATAAAGGATGAGCGAATCTCAGCAGTTCTGACGAGTATCGTTGTGATAGGGGTGGGGTGAGTAGTTGAAATGAGCAGAATGAGAACAACTCGTGTAGTTTCTCTTGCCATCTGAAAATTCTTTCATGTGAGGAGAAAAAATAAAACTATTACGAGTTCAAATACTGACAAACAACAAAATAAAAACAGAGTACTACAATTATAGAACATTTGCAGTAACGTGGACCTTTTTCTTATGGAATACTCAATCAATTTGAATTTCATTTTTTAAGGCGAGCCCTATTGTAGATCCTTTCTGTAAAATGTGTGTGGTGAAACCTTCAACTAAACGTCCTCTCTAACAATCCTTGGGTATTTAGTTGAACACGGCTGAGCTCCTCAACCAGTTATGCTGCTACATTCGGTTTAAAAGTAAGTAGAAAAATATGCAATTTAAAACGGGTAAGCGTACTATATCTTTACAAATGATAATCATTCCTCGAGAAATTTGTGGCACATCTTTAAGGGGGTTGCGACAGAAAAATTCCGTCTGAGTTTCTGAGAGGATTTTAATCCCAGATTTCTGATGGTGAGAGATTTGGCCTGAGCTCGTCAGCAAAGCTTCTGCGCTTAACCGCATCGTTATTTGAACTGATTTATCACGCTTGAAAGATAAAAGTCATGATTTTTCATAAGTTGGTAAGCGACTTCTGACAAGGTATTAAATCTAACTAATTATCATGGGTTAACACTGAAAAATTCATATTTCGCAGCTAGAAACTAATGCCGCAGAGAGCCTCGTCGCCTTGTTAAAAAGCGATACATAAATTATTTTTGTATCTTCCTGTATCTGCACAGCTTGGGATAGCTCGTCCGGCCGCAATTCCAAATTTGATTAAACGGATCATGTCTTAATACGATGACAAAACCTTCAAAGATGACCAACTAGTCATGGCAATAACTGTTAACTCTAAACTTTTAGTAATGTCTCGCTTGTCTTACCGTTAAAACTTTCATTGAACACTCTTTTCTTTATCCTCGAGCTGATAATAAAACAAACGCTGGTTTGACTCGGTCTAAAAGCAAAAAACAATCGAAATCAAGAGGAGTCAAAAGAGAGAAAAGAGCTTACTTGACCTTCATACTCCCAACAGTGATCTGAATGGTGGTGATTTCCTCAAATTCTCTGGCAATTTTAAGATGTCAATTTTGACAGGCTGTGAAAACTGCAAATCTATTTTTTTTTTTTTTTGACGTTTTGAAGCCTAGAAACGCTGAATTTTCCCAAAAAAATTTTGTTTGTGGAGTAAAGTTGACACAAATTAATTCTTTCTGTAAGAAGCCTAAAATTATTTCTCTTATGAGGATGCCCGAGATCTCCCGTCTCGTTGATATTTTCAACTCATTCGAATGTTTAAACCCGCATGAGTTTGAATTTTTTTAATGATATTTAAAAAAAGATGTCACTCGTTATCCTTGTTTTTTTTATTTCACATCAACTTGTAAATGTATAAATGTTTATGGGCGAAATAAATAACGCGCTCTAAACGGAGATTTTGCAATTTCAAAGAAACCGCCATAAGCTTTCTTTTTTGATTTAATATTTAAGCATGAAAAAGAATATGTTTATGTTCATATTTGGCAGTATTTGTCGAGTCTGAATTTTGATTATTTATTCAAAGACAACACACTAAAGCAGTATTACTTTTTTCAGTTTTTCCCAGGAAAGGATGTTTACATAGATTGATCGTCGAAACAGGGTGATTGGCATACAAATGCTTTATTGCGTACTTCTCTTTAAAAGAAACGGCAGATTTCATGTAAATTCCTTCGTTGCGTCTTACTCAACTCCATCAGTCCAGACACAGCCATCCTCCCACGGCAAACATGTGAAGGAAAGTTCCCTTACGTACGCTGTTATTAGTAATCGTGCAGTTTAGGAGGCGCTTTCGCCACAATCACACCCACTCATAGGAGCAATAACGTCATGCCATGAGTATTACATCGACCAACAGAGTAGCAGGTTTTGAGCAGCGTTGCTTCATTGGCTTTGAGTTTTTTCCAAGGACTTTTGAACAGTTTTTGAACATTACTGCCTGAAGCCCACCCAGCATCACAAAATGCTTGTGTTTGTTCTTCGTGTTCCGTCAACTTTTTCGTGTGGTATTTTTGATCCGTCAGCGGAATGTCATTTTTTGTATGTAGTTTTGTGCTTTTCCCTGTATTCGTTCGGTTCAAATTGCTTTTCTCCAGCTGCCACCGTTCGTTTGTTTATATTGTTTCTGGTGGTTTTATTTCCTGATGGGTTACTTTCTTCTAGCTGTAATAGCTGAAAATGGCCATTTATGTTCGAGTTGGTATATAGAGAGCTAAATTATTGTCACTTCGCAGCTTTCTGTTGAACTTCTTTACTTAGGTTGAAAATATTTTTAAAGTAAGGCGTCTTGGTTTTTTTAATTGAACGGATCTGACCGAAGAACTCGATTATTTTGGACCCGCCTCTTGAAGTCGGAAACTCATTTGACTTACAAATAATTTTCAAAATTAATATTCATATTTGCGCTCAGCCTTGCACGTGGAAAGAGCTTACGAACTGCATGAAATTTAAGCGTCTTTTTTAGCTTTTACGGAGTCAAGAAACTCATCGTTTTGACCTACTATATCTTGGATATTGTCTGTTCTGTCCGGCCAGGTCGGCGAGTATTTCTTTTGCTGGATCAAGTGGTTCAGATACCAAGTCGAGGATTAATGCTTTTCAATTTGCCACGACATTTCTTCAGGTAAATAGTCTTTGGAAAGACAAATTCGGATAGTAATGCAGTATTCATCTTTGTCCTTCTGGCCCTTTTAAAATTATTTACAGAGTCACTGATATAAGAAGGAAGGGCGTAATGCATATAGCGCACTGTGGCTTGAACGAGTCCTCAGTGGCAGCCGCCATGACATTTCTTCAGGTAAATAATCTTTGGAAAGACAAATTCGGATAGTAATGCAGTATTCATCTTTGTCTTTCTGGCCCGTTTAAAATTATTTACAGAGTCACTGATATAAGAAGGAAGGGCGTAATGCATATAGCGCACTGTGGCTTGAACAAGTCCTTAGTGGCAGCCGCCATGACAGTTCTTCTTCAACGTGACTTTACTGGCAACGAGAGAAATTCGTACTTATTTTTAATGAACTAATAGCTTAGTTAATCATCTTCTTTTCATTCCTGTACGTATATATTTTTCAATTAGCTTTGACGATTATGGTGTGTTGACCTAAAGTGTGTTCTAAACCCACTTGTTCTTTTCGTTATCCTCCAACATTGCATATGAACATTGCCAAAGAAGGGAGAGCCAGGTTTGAGTGTAATCATGAAAACGTTATTACGTAGACTCTAGTTTCAAGGTTCCAGGGTTGATTCGCACTTTTCACACAGAGGCTGCGCAAGACAGTACTTGCTTTCATATTTTCTGATGCCTTTGTTTCATAAGACTTATAAGGACATTAAATTTGGTGGCAGAAATGTAGTGGCTCTGAATCAAATTTTCGATCTAGATGTTAAATTTTCATTATCTAGAATAAAAAGCACTCAAGTATGAACCTGTTTAGAATATATTTTTCTCTTGTTTTCCCCGTTAAACAGTATCAAGAAGAAAATGAGAAAGCCTCGCAATCATGAAAATCAAGGAAGGAAAGAAATACATGACAACTACAAGGTTAGATCATTTGCTCTTTATAACAAATTAGCTATCTAGGCCTATTTGTTTGCGTTGAAAGATTGAACTTGGATCTACCGAGTGTTTGCAATTCAAAACTGACTCAAGCAATAATTAAAAAGCTGAACACCTGCAAATTAAGAAATTAGTAAATTTCTTCTATGGCTGATTTCTTGGATCTCTACATCTGATCGGGGTGGCTTTCAGTTGTTTTCAACATTGTTCGTTTCATGGATTAATTCTACCATGAATACTTTTTAAACTGTTTCACCAGTGTTTAAGAATGCTTCGTCATCTTGTACAAATTACGACGACCATCTGGCTTACCAAGTTACCATAGCAACGGTAGCATATCGAACTATTTTCAAGTTCTAAGATTAGAGAATAATTGAAAGAATGATATCGATCGTCCAATTTTTCCTAGATCTTTTTAAAGATATTACTTATAAGCGAGGTGCAGACATTTTACAAGGTGTAAGTCTCTGGCTCATGTATTTCCCGTAAGCTCCTCCATGACCTTGAATTTATCAAATATTGCATTTTAACTTCAAAATGGCATCAAAATGGTTGTTTGAATCTAGTCCGGCCTCACACAAAAGACTACTACTTTTCTAACCTTTAAATAAATGTCATCCTGCCCCAGACCGCGATTAGAAGATTTTAAAACGTTTTGAGGATTCTTTACTTTAGCAAGGCAATCTTGATTCAAGAGTAAACTGAAGTAAAAAGGATTTATAGTAACAGATACAAGGCTGGGAAATATTCTTGTAAGGTATCCTGTTGCTTTTACATGATATACCAGGATGATACTCAAAAAATAACAGAGAGGCCGTTCAAAAAATTAAGTGTGTTCCCACAGTTATCATTTCTTAATTTTTTCTTCCAGAATTCATAGATTTCTGATAATATAATAATAATAATAATAATAATAATAATAATAATAATAATAATAATAATAATAGAGCATCCGACCAGATCACGGTCGTGGGTTCAAGTCCCATCTGGGGCTCGGATTTTTCTATTACATTAAAATTGGTTTATCAATAATAATAATGATAATAATAATAATAATAATTATTATTATTATAATTGTAATAATAATAATAATATACGTTAATTGAAGCTCCCCCATAGGGGCTTTTCAGCCACAATGTAGACTAAGGGCTTAAAGTTTAACGGTGTTATAGTCTTACAAAGGTGAACCTTTTTTCAATTTAAATAGTTAACCACTGTGGCCCAATTTTTATGAGCTAGAATCATAAGTGTACCATTCAAAAGTAGATATTTTTAAGCCGAAGTTCTTTCTGTATTTCTCATCAAATTATATAGAACCTTTTTGACGTGATTCAAAAAGGATCTTAGAGCCTGAGTACTTCCACTCCACGTGCTAAAACCAAATTTTAATACTATTTTTATCTCAAATTGCTTCTTGAAATATATCACCAACTGACATAGACCTTTTTTGATAGATCTCAATAAAAATCTCAGAGACTCGTTTTAAAAATGTAGCGCACATAGGGCTGAAATGAAATTTGTAATGTATGTTCTTTTAATCGATGTTTGTTTCTCAAATTGTCTCTAGGGATTATCATCAACTGATACACAACTACATTCGAACACGATTTATCAGAGATATTTGAGCCTAATCATTAAAGATGTCTGATCCGTTGAGCTAGACTTAAACCAAATCAAACGGTATGCTCAAACATTGCTTTTTTTCTCTCAAATTGCTGCTAGAGTTTTTCATCAAGTGAATGTTACAGTACTTCTTTTGAATCCTGACTCAATTAAAATCTTATGGTTACTTCCCGCCTTCGCGGGTGTCCTCCGGGAAAAAATTCGTACGCGCGCTAGTTCCAAGCAAACCCTAACAAACAATACATCAAAAAAAAGCTTAATAAATGCAGTTTACGATACAAATATAAATTAGGCATTTAGGGAGTATCAGGAGCCGCTAAGGCGTGAAACGACCGAGGGTCCTTCTATTGAATTTATCGGGTATCGCCGGGATCCCGCAGCACGAGCAAAATGGCTGTACAGACTTATTCACAAGGCATCAATCAACAAAAGTGTGTCAGGCTTTTCTGATATTCGGATTAGTTGTCTAGATATCCGCATCTAAAGTTAGGGTAGCGTAAAATTGCGAAACGTGTTACGTAAATGGACACAACGTAAAAAATATTTCAAATATCAAAATTTCCTGACACACTTTCGTTCGTCATTATCCCTGACATGTTTTGGCGAAATTTCACGAAAATCGGTGAAATCTACATACCCTATAAATTCGCTCAAAGTGGATGTATTCCTCTCTAAATCACATGCGAGATTTTAGCTTCCTAAGGTTTGTAAACAACTAGCGCCGCACCAAGAGATTATCGGGACCTCCTGGCGTCAATGACAATTCATCAAGATTTTCCCGGGAAAAGTACCGCATAACAGTCAGGGTTTTTTTTTATCTCCCTGTTGAACGTTGAGTAATGGGCAAAATTGGCAAAGAAAAAACCCGCGGTAAAAAAGGTAAAGCTGGAGAAACTGCTGAAAAGCAAAGTAGCGAATCGACAGACAGCTGAAAGTGCTCATAAACCCCCCAATTTTTTTTCTTAAATAAATATTTTTAGAATTCTGAGCAAAATGGCGCAAAAAATTTTTAGTTTTGGTTGAAAGCCGAATTTTCTATGAAATTTCAAAGTGGCGGAAAATCGAGATTCGAAAACCCATGACCGAGCAGCGGAACCTGCCGAAAGGGAATGAATCGAGTGTAAATCGTGACGTAAAACCCGGACTGTGAGCTTCGTGTGTTGTGACTTCGATCAAATGTAGACCTAGACAATGGATGTACCTGGCATTATAACCAATGTGCACTTATTGATAAGCTTAGCAACAACGGGAGTGAGGTTATCGCGGCCGGCAACTTGCCAGTCTCAGACTTTTTCTATACCATTTAGGCGCTTTTGGAGCGCCTTCTCTAGGAACTCTTCCTCCTTTCTGTCTCGTTTATACAATTCTATCCATTCCTCGTCCGCTAGCGGATCGTCGCCATATGCCTCGTGCGTGCCTCCCTCATCGCTGGCCGTAGAACTCGAGTTTGGTGAACCATCAACTTCCAAGTCGTAATCTTTCATTTCTGAGACTTCAGAATCTGAACTAGAGGTCAGAATGAAGTCGTACGAAGCCATTTCTTGATCAACGTGTGCGCAGAAAACAAATGTCAACCGAATAAAAATGGTTTTCAACGGCGCACAAAGAAAACTACGCGTCTCCAGCTCATGTCTTCTCTGTTGTCCGGGTTTTACGTCACTAGTCCCAGTCTCCTTTTTACTCGGTCGTGGGAAGAAAAAACCAGACTTAAAAAATTCATAAAAATTCCAGATTTGACCAAAAACAAAAATTTTTGCCCAGTTTTGCTCAGAATTATAAAAAGATTTATTTAAGCCAAAAACATTTTGGGGTTTATGGGCACTTTAAGTAGTACCCTTATCGTAAATCCTTTTTTTCTTGGGCCATCGTAATTTGATCAAAACTAAGACACAAACAGCAGTGATAAACATATTGAACTTGCACATTTTGATTATGATTTGACGTTTCGTATGTACTCAACATACATTTCCAAAAGTAACCGTTGAAATTTAAAACAGCTATGTATATATATAACTAAGGTGAGGGGACTGGAACCAAGATTAAAACCTGACAGGGGAGGGGGCGCGAGAGAAAGAGTCTCTCTCCCGCGCCCCCTGGGGTAAAGGGAAGAGACAGCTGAAATTCAGACTAAAAACTTAAAAATAAACAATAACACTAGAGTAGATTAATAAAGCAACAGCTTTTCACTTCCGACGTTCACGTTGAAAGCGGCTACGTTCACGTTCAGCGTTCACGTTGAATGGCTACCCACAAGGCATAATCAACTATCATATCAATGATGTGTTGAACAAAAACAGACATCAGCACAACATCCGTTTGTCTACAGTCCCTAAGAAAGATATCCTTATCCTACTTCCCTACTTAAGTTTACAAAGCAACCAAGTCGCTAAACGCCTGAAATCATGTGTGTACAAATTGTATTCTTTTGTTAACCTAAAAATCGTTTTTCAGAACACTCGATGCATAAAATTTTTCTTTCCTTACAAGGACCGTATTAATCGTTCACAACAATCCAGAGTTGTTTACGAAGTAAATTGCTGGGATCGTAATGATTGTTACATTCATTTGGTAAAACTAATCGACGGCTTCACTACAGAAAAACCGAACATTTTAAGGCCCTCGCTAAAAATGACAATACTTTAGCCATTGCTGACCACGTCAAGGCCACTGGACATACGAAACGCAAGTCGTAATCAAAATGTGCAAGTTTGATATGTTTATCACTGCTGTTCGCGTCTAATTTTTGATCAAATACCCTTATCGCTAAAATGAGTTCCCTAGGATAGGTTTATTCATGATTTCATTCGATTCGAGGCGAGGCGAGGCGAGGCGAGGCGAGGCGATTGCCTATGTTTTGTATAAAGGCCAAAACTTGCTTATTGAAAGGAACGTCGTTTTTAACCTAATGTATGACAAATGTAGATTTGATGGTGACTTCTTTGTTCGTCATTTGGATGCCAGTGTGGAGAGGGGTGCCAGGATTGGTTTTTTTTGCTGACAAAATGGTGCCAGTTCTCTCTTCTTTGGGCCTGTTTTTTTCTTTTTCTTTGCCCAGGGACTCCTCTCTAATTTTGATTTCTACTTTTTATCCACGAGGAAAGACTTTCCACCAGCAGAGAACTTTCACGTGTGAATTTTGTCAAGTGCGCGATGTAAACAAAATATGCAAATAACATGAAATTGCCGCGAGTATTCCCTAATTATCAAATGTCTAAGCTCTTGAGCTTAAAACTGAATTGAAATATATAGCATACTCCTAAATTTGATATTTCTCGATAAGATTACCATTTGCTCAAAGAAATTAAAGATTCTATTCTTTTGTACAAACTGGTTTGATTGCACGTATTTCAGTCGATTATTGTATTTATACATATATGTACAGTAGGCCGTCTTAAAGATATTTTATACTGAGAAAGCAGAAAAGCTTAAACGTTAAAATTTTTTTTTAATCCGATTTGTTTTTGTGGTTGTAGGTATTCACCAAAGCAGAGAAACTGTAAAGTATTTATTGCCACCTTAATCCAAATCTTGGTATAGAGGATATTATATGGCCGCTTGGGGATACGAATTTTATCTCCTCGTGCTGAAAGTATCTCTCAGTCGTTCGCTGCGCTCACTCGTAAGAGATACTTTCAGCACGAGAAGATAAAATTCGTATCCCCAAGCGGCCATGTAATGTTCTGTTTATTATATAGATACTGATGAGATTTCCACATTAAAGACAACTTTTTTTATTCATTTTCGAAACAGCAATTGGGTAATTATGTTGGTAACCATGGCCACACCAATATCCTCACGTGTGAAAGATAAAAATAGTATCTTCACTGCGCGCGGTGAAGATATGATTTTTGAGTTATTTTTTTTAAAAAAAATAACTATATGTTATCGTATAGATTGGTGTATTGTGGTGTAGTGTAATCTGATCAGCGCAATTTGGTGTATCTCTAAGCAATCTGATTGGCGCATCTTTTTTTTGGTGTATCTCAACGCAATGTGATTGGCCCAATCTTTTGGTGTATCACAAACCAATCAGATTGTAGTATTTTTCGATGTTGCACCAATCAGAGCGTTCTCGCTTATTTGTGGTTTGACAGGTCTTCAAATTTCACCGAATCAACGCTTGAGTCGGAGAGAGCGGTTCGCGAATTAAGGAAATGTATCAGTCGTGTTGGGAAAGTGGTGGAGTTGTGATCGTTGTACGACTACGCTTATTCTTCCTTCTGAAGGAGACTGAGTGGAACATGAGAAAAATTTTGAATCAAATATTACTTCAGATGTTGATAGGAGCAACTTCAGGATATTTCATTGCTATATATGAGTTCATCAGCGATTCCAATTTTGAATTTCGCTCAAGGAACGAGGTAAGATGACAACTACAAGAGTTGTAAGACCATCTATTCAGTGTAATGGCTCATGTCCTTCGTGAGGATTTTATCGCTATGCCGGATCTGTCTGGATTTGAAAGGTCGTCAGGAAACTTTTTCTACCGATTAGCGAGTTAAAACGTGCATGTTTTGTGTACCGCTCCTTCACTTACGATACACCGTCAGCTGGAGGCCTAACACGAATTTAGCGCTATAGCGTGTTGTTTCGGAAAGGCTAGTTTTATTGACTCTGGTAAATCTTGCGCAAGATATTTGCGTAAATCATATTTTATTGATAATCTTTTTTTTTGCCATATGGTTGTTCTTTTAGCAGCGGTTGAAACGACCACCAAGTTACATTTACTTTCTGCGTCGACTGCAATGTTACATATCCGTTTCTTTGCTTCCAAACTCCTCCATGAATTAAATATTGTTTAAACAATACTTTCCCGTTACAATTGCGTGTTACTTTTTACTCGCCAGTATGGATTAGATTTTTTTAGATGAAATGCCATTTTCCAGTAAACAACGCAAATTTTATGACATAAATCTACCTCAATGAAAAATATTTCACAAGGGACAGAATGGTACGGTCGGTTAATTTTCCACGCAACTCTCACGTGCGTAGACGTTTTCTACCAATAAAATTCGCTTATAGCTAACCTGGACTTTACCCCATTGCGTGTCAATTTCCTGTAAACAACCTGCATTTTATCACGTATTTCGCACGCAAAGGGCAAAGTCCAGATAGGCAACAATCAATTAAGTAGCCCACCTTATTATCCTTTGAAGAATGATACTTTCTCTTGGTTCAATCTACTTTCACTTGTTCGAAGAACGGAGACCGGAAAATATCTTTGTCCAGAGGCTGTAAGAGATAAAATCGAGCTTTCCACTGCAAAATTATATGGAAGAGTATTTTGAGGCAACCATCTGTTACTGAACAAGAAGCTACACGGAGCCTATATTTGGGCCGGATTTGTGGATCAGCGGATTGAATTGAATTGGTTCGAATTGAAGGCTTTGCTGTTTTAGCAAAATCGCTGTCGAGTGCTTTTCATGGTTTGTTAACATGGAGAGTTATGGAGACTAAGACTTCGGAACAAGTTGATGCCATCCATGACAATTTGGAATTACTAAAATCGCCGGAGGAAAGGCGGGATCACTCAATAAAATTTGCATTTTAACGCGATGACTTTATTTACAAGGATTTCTCTTGTTTATACATCTAATAACAAACCTTTGAAGTTTTGTTTGCCTCGGAACGATATATCACAGAAGGCATTTTATAGACCTCAAGTTTTTTGACTGATTGAAATTAAAGGTATGTGGCAGTGACTTCCACAAGTTTTTTTTTTTTAGTCAGGAAAGTACAATTGTTTTGTTCGCAATATTTATTTACGGATGGTTTCAATCGCCAATGTTTACATAAGATGGTTGTTTTAATTAATCGAATTAAACAATCGGCCAAAAATTTTACTGTTCCCAAGGGTTGTTGTTTTCATCAATACGTTAACAATTGTAGTGATTCACAGTATTAGGTTTGTACTTTAAATAAATATATTTAAGTTCACTCGAAAGATGAGTATAAACTGTAACAAGGTTATCGTTGATGCGTGGCCAGTACTTCAAATCTGACTGACACTCGATGCTAAAACTCAACCTCGTTCCCTGGATATGCCACCACATCACTTTACGCCAATTAAAAACTGCACGCTATTGTGCATTTTCTTGCACGGGAAAAACCAAACAGAATTTCTGATTCTGGCCCTTAATGGTCAGAATAATAACTAGGACTTTGTTTCTGACGAAGGAACGGCAATAAGCACAATTTTAAGCTACGAGCAGGTCGTTGTTTGGTCTCGTCATGCAATGTTGGAAAGAGAGACAGAGCGTTGCGTGACAAGTTCAAATTAGGGCTGTGGAGGGGACTGCAAGGAGCGTTGTACCAATGCAGGTTATTTTTGCCAACAATTATTCACACACCAGCATCAGTTATATAGTGTCCCATTTCAACCTACGTATCCAAAAAAATAACTCCCGCATGCGTTGCATGCCTATGTTTTAGTAAAAGGAGAAATACTGGTATTTCATTAGTATCTATATAATAAAACCCAATATCAAATGGCTTTGCTTAGCTCTAAAGATCTGACTGTTAATTCTCCTCTCTAGCTGCAACACTTTTCCTCCAAACCAGTGATGAGAATTTGTTGTTTGATAAAGATAACAACTTCTCCCTGATACGTTTGAATATTCTTATTACTTGTTAGCTGGTTCATGAATGAATATTATGAGGAGAAGTTACATGTTAATCAATTCTGGGAGTTGAAGGACTAACACTGATAGGACACCAAGGGAATCTAATTTTTAGTTGATTGAATTAAAGATGTTCACTGGGAACGAATTTATAAGAGAGGTAAATAGTTTGTTTTCAAAACTTTTACCAAAGCTATCTCTCAGAACATAATTTCAAAGGATTAACTACCAGCTTTTCAGTCATTCTTGAATTATTTCTTATTGTAATTTGCATATTCATTCTCGTGAATTCTCACGCGCCACGAGTTACATTAGGAGCTCATATTTTTATTCATGGTTCTACCAGGAGCTTGCGACAATTTTCTCATTCTGTTGCTTGTTTGACTTTCTCGTCGTAAAAAATTTGAACCGGCACTCTGATCCGAGATATAGTTCACTAAGCACAGACTAAAATTATGCCGTTATTGCACGAGACTTCATTTATGATCTCAGAGGAATCGCTAGCGAGCATAGATTAATTACCTATTGTAGCTTGACAGAAATTAAAAGCTTTCAGCTCGAAACAAGCAGGCGAAAAGCTTAACTTGAATTCCTCGACCTTATTAGAACATCTATCAGGGACTGTTTTAAATTTATCGTTAACTCCAGGTTACGTTCACTTTCACCCTCATTTGTAAAGTGATACAGAATTTAAACATTTGACTGAATACTCAGTTTTACTCGTCTAACCGTTGCAAAATACGTACTTGAGGAAGCAAGGTTTAAATTCTACATCATTTGTTAATTTTAGGTTTATTTTCATTTTTTCGCAGACTGACGGCAGGAGATCCCTTGTGCTTCAAATAACAAAGACAATGATCCAAGTGAAAGACAAGATTTAATCAGAGTTATAAAACAGATGAAGCGCAGAATCAGAATTAGGGTTCAAACGCCAAGTTCGGAGACTCTAAAGTTGTTATTTCGTCGATTCAATTCTTGTAAAGGGCACGCGCATTTGATCATATATTTGTTCTGTAAGTAACTTCTGTTCAAATGTGCTGAATTTTCCCGCCAAAAGACTTAAAAAAATACGGCCCAAAATACGCATGCGCCAAATATTTTTTATTAATTGAATATTTATTTGCTGGTTGTCTTTTTGTGTTATCGTCTATCAAATAAAGTGATTAGTTTTTTGTGTCATCTTTTATTGTCTCTCATATTCAATAATCATAAGTTAATGAATTAAGAAGGTATCAAGAAAAATTTTTCGTATATATACTAAGACTTTTGGCGGGAAAATTTGAATCAATTTGCACAGAGTTTCCCCTGGCAACTTTATGGGCAAAAATGTTTATATGATTTCCCTTAAATTTCCTCACAAAAGTAATTGAACAGCATCTCGTGCAAAAAGAATGAAGAGTAATCATTAATTTCTATTTCAGTCTTTTTAAAAAAATAAGTAATAACCGGCCATGTCAATCTCTTAATCTTTTTTCGTTTTGTACTCAATTCTTTGCAGATGACGGTGTGCGGAAGTTCCTAACGAAAGAGCATCATGGCAAAATATGGAGTGTCCAATTAGAAATATGAGATTTACCTTTAAGATTAATTACTTTTTTTGTGAACCTATGGCTTGCCATGACGTCCTTTTTCGGAGTAAAAGATCTAAACCGCCAGTTTTAAGTGTAACACAGGATACAAGATGCTAAAAGCACCGAAAATAATTTATCTAAGAAATTGAACTGGATTTCCAGACTCATGAATTCTTATTTTTGACTAAATTTAAATGAAAAAAAACCTATGAAATCCTGGAGCATTCTATTTGAATTTGATTTTAGCTACAAGAACTAAGAAACATTACAATAAGGCTCCAAATTTCTGAAAACTTATCTCGCTAGCTTTTGAGAAAGAAAAAATCAATGAAGCCGCAATAGCCAAGACCTTTCATCATAATCAAGGTCTAAATAGTATCAGTATTAAAGAAGTGGGAGCCAACTCTTTCAATTTGATTTTAGCCTTCAAATGCTAAGACATGCAACAATTAGGTTTCACTTTTCTTGAACTAGATGCGAGAAAATTCTTTGAATTCGATGTAAGGCTCCAAGTTTTTAACAAAGAATTCAAACGCGCTTAATTTCTGTTCGATAGTAAATTGAATTTGAAGATCAAAATTCCCATCATATTTTTGCTCATCATTTTTTCTGTATTCCTGTGTTACACCAAGTGGCTACTCAAAATATCTTCCTTCCACTTACAATAGGGAGTAAATAAACTAACCATGATATATTTTAAAACCAAATGCCTGGTTTAAAGGGCAAAAGTGTGATCCTGTTTTCGAATGCGACTTAATTTAAAAGTTTTATAGACTACCAAGAAAACTCGTGTTAACGAAAAAAAATCTATGCAAACCAGCAAAAATGACAACCACAATGGTATTAAAAGGAACCAAAATTACTAGCTTTTCAACAGATTTTTATTTTCGATTAACTTAAATTTGAATGTGACTTATTTGTATTTTTGGTTCGCTCTTCGGTTCGTAAAAACCAGCGTGCTTTCTGTACAAATTTCAATTCCAAAAATAAGCAAATATGTTTAATTCCTTAAAATTCCATCTTCATAAATATTTGAAAGCATTCATTTGCATTTCTAATCGCAACATTAGCTGGGATTTAATCTTTTTTGACCGGAAAAATGAAAAATGGTAACGAGCACTTTAGAATGTTATTTTCTTTTTCGTGCGAGATCATTACGATCTTTCGTAAAAACTAATCTTCCTAAAAAGATTGTCTCGTACGTTCACAAGGATTTTCGTCCAATCTGTAAACTTTTGTTCAATGATTTGCGAAACAATTCACTACCTTTGTCTCTAACGAAAGAACTCTTCTCGAAATTTAAATGAAAATCTATCTTTCTACGTCGTGAAAAGGAGTCAATTTAAACTGGTTTATGTAGCGGTAAATTTCAAAATTAGTCAGTTTCTGGTAAGAAGATGTGACCATGGCCGGGCATTACAGTTTTAAAACATTATTTCCAAAAGGAAACCAATATCAGTTGATGGCACAAAGTAACGGATATTATGTAAGATGGCACTGTACTAAATTCTTGCTTCGTGTATGCAAAACATAAACCTCCTTCTTTTCCAGTTTAATAAAATTCATTTGATAGAAACAATGTCTCTCGGCCAAGTTTTTCTCTTGGTGTCATTCTGTTGTGGATCGTCTTAGTGAGTGGTCCTGATTAGGTTTGTTGATTAGGTTTGTTTTTTCTCTTGGTGTCATTCTGTTGTGGATCGTCTTAGTGAGTGGTCCTGATTAGGTTTGTTTTTTCTCTTGGTGTCATTCTGTTGTGGATCGTCTCAGTGAGTGGTCCTGATTAGGTTTGTTTTTTCTCTTGGTGTCATTCTGTTGTGGATCGTCTTAGTGAGTGGTCCTGATTAGGTTTGTTGATTAGGTTTGTTTTTTCTCTTGGTGTCATTCTGTTGTGGATCGTCTTAGTGAGTGGTCCTGATTAGGTTTGTTTTTTCTCTTGGTGTCATTCTGTTGTGGATCGTCTCAGTGAGTGGTCCTGATTAGGTTTGTTTTTTCTCTTGGTGTCATTCTGTTGTGGATCGTCTTAGTGAGTGGTCCTGATTAGGTTTGTTGATTAGGTTTGTTTTTTCTCTTGGTGTCATTCTGTTGTGGATCGTCTTAGTGAGTGGTCCTGATTAGGTTTGTTGATAAGGTTTGTTTTTTCTCTTGGTGTCATTCTGTTGTGAATCGTCTTAGTGAGTGGTCTTGATTAGATTTGTCGTCGCGAGTAGGGAATGGCCTTAGTAGAAATTATTCAGTATAGTCAAGTGAACATTTTTTTGCAAGTCAAAAGTTGTACTTTGGTTTGTAAAAAATACTTGGCAAGAGTACCATATAACCCCATACATTAATTATGCATTCAGACCGGTAGACTTTGTTTCTAAAGTTTTGTCGTGAAAGACAAAGAAGTGGAAAGCATAATTAATGTATGAGGTTATATGGTACTCTTTCCAAATACTTTGTTAGTTTTGCAAGCAAGTGGCCGTCAAACTCAAATGGCGTTCGTCCATTGTTTACGGCAGGTTCAGTGATCAGTCGGCCGTTAGGTTGTTCTGTTTCTTAAGTCGTATATAAGATGCCGATAGTTGGTGTCATCTGTTGTGAGGAGTCTTCTACACGTTTGTGATCTAACTTCTCAAAGTCAGTCTTGAAAGATAATGTAAGTCGATGGGGCTCAGTACTTAAAGAAATCAAACTCGTTAAAAGATTTTAATTTTGAATTTCATTTCGTCTTTTTCCGGCCGAAGTATTTTATTAGAGTGCCAACTTAGCATCACCTTTGTGTGAAATCAACTGAAATGTATCTGTAAATGATACTAAGTGTTAAACAGACCATAAAAAAAAGCGATAACAGCTTTGAAATTAATGATCTATGAGTGTCAGCATTCCGTGACTGAGGGTTATATTAGATTCCAATTGTTTCTGTCTTAAATTCGATGCAACGAGATTATGAGATAAATTACACCAAATTATACTGTCTGGTAGTTCGAATAAACGAAATGATCGCTCAGGGTCTGCGTAACAATCCGTAACATGTTAAACTATTCCAAAAATGGTGGCTAACTGAGAACCGTTCACTTACCATGTAGTCAATTTTATCCTTCCAAGACAACTGGTGAAAGAACGAAGACTTCGTACAATAATTAGAAATACAAGTGGCCACCATTTTTGCTAGTATTACTAAGTTTAAAGTCCTCTTCTTTGCAGTATCCACTGAAATTTCAGTCATTCTAGTGTCTCCTCTTGACCAGAATCTTTGTTCTTTCATCCTTCTGACAACCTTTGCTCTTCCTGAGAGGATAAAATGTAAATGTGATCGGGGAATGGTTACTTTCTAGGAGGACGAGAGCTAAAAATCAAAATTCTGTACAATTGTTTTCCTCCTGTCACAATTATAGAAACAGAGAGGGCATCAAATTTGTTGAAACGTTATTTTGCAATGAAGCAAAGGCCACTGGGTAGCACCCCGAGTCAGATGTCACAACTCCTCGAGGCTGTATTCAAATACAACACAAGTCCCAGTAGATTAACCATGCAAAACATTTTTATCTGAGCGTTTCACGAGAAATATTTTACAATCATACGTTTTGGTTTTCTCAAACCCAACATCATAATTCAGTTTAATTTCGAGATGACGAGTCGCCCAGACCAAGATACCGACTCGTGGTATGTCGTTGAAATGAGATAAGATGACTCGTTTGGATCTCAGAAGGGAGCTTAAGGCGATATTTTCCAAGGGAAATACTCACCCGCTGTTGTAGTGACATAAGAGTGCTTTCGTTGCTCTTCTCTGCAGGTTCTTTGTTGGCGACTTCTTCTTTCCAGAGCGCGATATTCAGCACAACATACGGACAGCACGTCTTCGCTCTTGAACGAACAGCGTGATTTTCTGAAAATTCTACAACTTCTGATGAATATGGATTAACAAATGCAGCCAATAATGAGCTGCTACGTCACAGATTTGGCGCGAAGTCTGTTTGCATGCTCTGACAGCTAATCAAGAATCGAGCTAAATGAAGAGCACTGGGGGTGATAGATTGGCGTGTAACAAGAGGAAAAAATTTCACAGCAACTAAGTTTTAGAAACTACCAAGACTGATAATGGGTAAATAAAGAAACGTAAATAAATTTGAATGGTTATGAAGGAAGATGTTCATTTGTCTTCTCTCTGGTGGGAAAAACAAAAAAATTCCCACTCCCGTCGGATTTCGTGCTCTAACGCTCAACCAGTATGCCACAGAAACACCACAATGAACTTTGTCGTTATATACGAGGTCCATATGTAACTCATGTCCGTGCACAGCTACGATAAGTAAATATCCAAAGTATCATATGTGTGAGCAGAATGAGACAGAGACAACACGAATAAACATCATTCTCTATCACTTTGCCCAGCTCAAAATTTTACTATCTTTCTTATTTGAAAGGTTGTTCGATGTTCTTGGTCAACCCTAAAGAGAGCAATGCGCCGCCTAACCCACGATCAGTTTAAGAAAAATTCACCTCACCAAGTTGCCTTGTCGAAGACGTGGCATATCAGCCTGTGGAACACGTGCCATTTTTTTGTGTGTTTTTAGGCGAGCGGACTGAGTAAAGCCTGAGACGAGAGTGAAGAGAGTGTGGGGAGTGAGACCTACTTAAAAGGAGGAGCGCGGAAAAAAAAATCCATTTGATGCTGTCTCGCTACTGGCGCTCTCATCCGCTAACCTAAGACGATAAAATTGGCGCCTTCCCACAGGATAGCCCCACGTGAAGCATATTGAGGCCTATTACTCAACAACTAAAGAAGCCTCAACTGTGCTCTGTTCTGTCCTAAACCACGTAAGGAGTGGCTGGAGCACGGAAGACGTGTAGGGGAGCAAATGACGGAGGGCCAGTGCTCGAAATAACAGCTTTAAAAATCTCTACGGGGCTCAATTTACATTATCCGATTCACTTTCCAAAGAGGCTTCCAACACTGGAGTTTGCACGGTTTGTGGACCTACACTCCTATAAATGACGTCATTTTGCTGAGGCTTTCGTGTCCTCGGTCGTCACCTGGGTACTAATTTGAGGGTTGATGCTTGCCAACACGTTTCGCTTTCAATCCATGTTTGGAGTAAGATGAACTTGGAAAAGAGTTTTTAAAGTGAGATTGTGGGTGCTAATATTGAACCATGTATTGCTTACAGTGGCTATTGCCTCTTTTACTCATTCCACGACCGGCGAACTTGTTTTTGTTGCACAATCATTCGGTGTTCATGACCCTGTACTTGGCGAGTTTCTTCCTCGAAAGACGCCCGTGTACGATTTGTACGATCGTTTTCATCGCAGCGGTGATTCTTATATGCTACAGTGGAATTGGAAACTGTCTTTTCCTCACGGAATGTAGTACGTAACAGCAAGTATTTACGGATTTCGTTCATTTGACTGGCGGCGTGTCACGAAGTGATCACAAGGCCTAATGCTGCCTAGATGATACATTTGTTCTGTGGTGTTGAACCTCATTCATTGCCTATTGCACGCACAAACTGTTTGGTTGTCAGGCAATCATCGTAGCGATTTTTGTGTTCACCAGTACAAGTAAAAAGGATATCTTCGTCCCGAGATCCAATATTGGTTATTTTGTTGAACATGTCCACTGCAGTTGATCAGAGCGTTTGTCGAAGGAACATTTGTTACGGATGTTTGAAATTCTTCATTTCGATCGCGAATGGATTGTGAACCAGATTTAACACAAAGTACGTTTTAAACGAGTGTGTTATATTTCAGAGGAATGAAATTACGAGGTTTCCCTCGAGTTTTTTTAAATGGAAACATGTTCGGGTGGACACTGAAAGAGGGAGGACCTCCTTACATGGCTTCTCATTCTATGATCTTTGTCAGATTTTGATGCTGGTCGATTCCAGTAACATTTCCGAATCACGAAACGCCTCTTTATGTTGTTATCGATCTTGCTGTGTGTAATGCGAACTATCAGAGGACAATGAAACCAGCTATGACAAGTTTCAGTCACATCAAGATGAATAGCGTCTACTATTTCACATCTGGTAACTGCCTTTTCTTTCCTAACGAGAGGTTTTGATCTTCTTTCTTGTGCCCTTTAGTAAGAAGCTTTCCTTGGCGAAGTTTTGGCTTGATCGCAGATCTTAATCAGACGACCCAAAGGACAATATTTTTTTTAGACAATACATGTGTGATCACCAAAATTGTGAATCAAATACTATATAGTTAAATGTGAGTGAACGAACGAGTTAATCCTCTTCTCGTGTTAAATATGTTAATAAGGTGTTCACGATTTCAACTGAATTATCGATTGTATGCTTTCATAATTCAGAGGATACAAAGCTGTAAAAAGTATTAGGAATAGTTTTCTTTGGATTATCAACCCATAAAGTTCACATTGTCAAGAGTCTTTCAACCTCTATTAACTCCTCGATGTGATATGTAACTTATCCCCACACTATCAATACCATATCCAGGAAAGGTGGAGAGAATACCCATAACAGCCAGTAGATCTTGATAGAATATCGAGGAAAGGGAGGAAATTTCTGGGGACATTGCAAATGAACGTACTGGATATAAAAGATTAACCATGTCATAAATGTCCATGGATAATTCCTCAAGGGATCTTTACCCTCCAACCCATTCCCCTTTTTCAGCCATGGTGACTACTCTTGTTTTAGTCAAAATGTGCTTGGAAGTTGTGAGAAGATTTAGAGCTGTTATAGTGTAACTTGACAACACTTTAAATGGAAAATTGTACAGGTGTACGTCAGAAATTACAAAATTCTACAGTGGTGGCCTGTTATTGGTAGACATTGACCAGTACGTTACTCACTATTCCTTCTGGATGGGAGTCTTTTTTTTTATGTCCCTCACTGGTAGTTTTTTGGAACCCATTTCTGTCTATGGTCACAGTAACTAGAGTCTCTTACCCAAGTATCCAACACAATGACTGAAACAGGGCTCACATACAGACATCTTGATATAGAATCTGGGACACTATCCCTACCCCCTCCCTTCATATCTCACATGAAAATATATGGTAGGCAAGAAATACGAGAAAGGGAGAGAAAAGGGGAAGATCCTAGACCTATTTATAACTGCACTGTAAGCTAGTTTCTTTGTAATTCCCAGGGCTGTTCGACAAAATTGATCAACTTTGGACCCTTGATCAATAACCACATCACAAAGCAATAGCTAAACATTATCTTATCTACAACACCAAGAAACCCCTCTCCACACTAGTGGCATGTGTGAACCTGATTAAAGAAACTAGTTCAAATGTCACCCTAGAACATAAGTTTGATGACACAAAGCTTTTTATTATCACAAATATCTATGTTAGCTGTACAGTACACGTTCAAGATAACATATCATAACTATACATAGTCAAAACTTCCATCTTACACATATGGCAAACCAGCTGGATATTCCAACTTAATTCCTCAGAATTGAAATGGAACCCAGGAATGATTGAAAACCAGTCACCATGAGAGTTATCGGTAACTAAACCAATCATGGTTTCTGGCATAACAAGCCTGTCTGCTGGTAGTACAATATAACTTCAATTTGTTTATCTCAAAATTTAGTCTGTCCTTAACATATCCATATCTAAACAATCTAGAAGAAAAACATCACTTTTTACAGATTGACACAGTGTAAACCAAGGATTGTCAATGTGTAGTTTTGTCAAGGTACTACACTGAATTAGATGACTTAGAGGATTTTGGGAAGTTTCTTAAAATTATTAGATAGTTCGATAGTTTTCATATAATTTTTTTTTGGGTGATGTAGGACAAAAATTGTTTTGGTAATTTGTAACTTCCAGAAGGCCCACATAACCCCACAACCTCTGTTGGCTTGGAAATATCAGCTTAGATAGTATTTACCACCTCTAAAGTTGCTACCAACTATTTGAATCTCAGTAAAGCTAAAGAAATGCAGTTACACTTCTGAACAAATTTCTTACCATCCTATGATCATAATGTAAATTAACCTTTTCTAGTGTTTTTTTCTTTTTCTTGGTTTCATATCAAATGTGGAACAGCAGGAGATCTTGTTCATCCCAGGCTGACACCAGCTTCTTGAAGATATTTCTGCAGGAATCCCTGTGCATCTGCATGAAGCTCAGATGTGATCTTGGTGTTTATCTGTAAGAATTGACAAAATTCAAATATGTAAATAAATACAGGAATAAAAACATTGAACCAGGAGTCAATGCAGCATAAGCTGCATTCTTGTCTTTATCTTTATCATACCTTTCCAGGGTGTCTTGATGCTAGTTTCTGCAGTGACTGTGCAAGGAAGACTTTAGCATCGGGAATCATACCAGAAAATGGGTCTCTCTCCTTCTTTCCCGCAAATGCCAGTTGCGAGTAAGCTGTCTGATAGCCTGTGGAGAATTAAACAACATCTACTATCTTAACAGAAATAAGTTTTTCTTTTGAATTGCTATCTTCTGCACCTAAGATCACATAAAAATTTGCATGTTTAAACTGAAACTACCTTAGATTAATTATTGGCAGGGGATTCTCTTTGCTTGACTGCTAAAACTGATGGAAAAGAACACATGCATACAACAAAAGCTACTAAGCATGCTGAAATATTAACAAGGATGAGTGGATCGTGTTTACTACAGATGCTCTTGGCCCATATATCAGTTGATGTATCAGTCGATAGTCGACTATTGACCGAGTATCGACTGTGTATCAGATAACTATCAACTGACTATTGACCAAGTGTCGAACAACATATTGCTTGAGAGCACCTACAGTAAACATGATTCGGCAAAGTTTATGTTTAAGAATACAACATTTTTTGGTGACCACTCAAAGCCCTTCAGAATGAGAATGTACAATTCTGTGAGAATCCAAGTTTCTCGAGACCCAAATACTTAGTACAAGGCAGCGTGGTTGAGTGGTCAGCAAGTCGGACTTGCGATCTGCCGCTACTGGGTTCAAGTCCCGCCCTGGCCACTACCTGGATTTGTTTCACGGTAGCCCCGAGTTTCAAATCCTCGGCCATGCTTGCAATATAACCAACTGGTTTGCCTTCGGCCAGTTGGGATTCTTAATAATGTTATTTTCAATTTGAAATATTTGTTACAGTTGTTTGGTGGAAAACCTGTAAACTAGCTTCTAGCTAAGTGTTTCTCCACGTTAAAAACTGTTTATTATTATTATTATTATTATGTTAATTATTATTATTATGTTTATTATTATTATTATGTTTATTATTATTATTATGTTTATTATTATTATTATGTTTATTATCATTATTAGTCTCCTGGGATGTTCCACAGTCAATTTTAACAGCTCTCTACCTGGTGTGTCTTCAATTTCTATAAAGTGCTCATCATCAGGGATTGAATCATCTTCAGGTAACTCAAAGAATTCAATCAAAACTTGTAACAATGGGATCCTAAAATAAGAAAAATGATTGCAATAAATTTTTAGAATTAAATTAGTATATGTACTATGGAAATGTCTCTGGTGTAGATTCTGTACTCATCAAAAGGATTTCCAGAGAGGTTGTGCAAATAATATACTTTAATTTGGAGGTTGACACACATGTGTTGCTGAAGAGTAGACAATAATAATAATAACAATAATAATAATAATAATAACAATAATAATAATAACAATTATAATAATAATAACAATAATAATAATAACAATAATAACAATAATAATAATAACAATAATAATAATAACAATAATAATAATAATAATAATAATTATAGTAAGGTTTTTATGAGCACATTTAAGAACCTCAATTCACCGAATTGAAATATGGCATCCAATTTGAATTACCATTGTTTTGGACTTACTAGCCTCGTCTTCATGTGGAAACACAAAAGGATTATCACATGTGAGAGGCTAGTAAGTCCAGAACAATAGCAATTCAAATTGGATGCCATATTTCGATTCGGTGTATGCGCTTACATAGCATAATGAAAATAAAATATAACAATGAACAGTCAGTAGTAACTACACTAACAAAAATAAAGTTAAATAGGATAAAAACCTGTGGTGTTTCACAATACCAAAAATAAAATTTCCAGAATAAGAATGTTTTAAGGGCAGATTTAAAAGATGAAAAAGAAGTTGCAGATTTAAGAGAATCAGGAAGAGTATTCCATAATGTAGGCGCACAGAAGGAGAATGCACATTCACCGTATGTCACAGAATTTATAGTGGGGACAGTAAGAAGTGATTTGGAAGATGAATGTAGAGTAGGTGGTGGATGATATTCTTGTAACAGGGACAACAAATAGGCTGGAGAATGTCCATGTAGAATCTTAAAAGTAATAAGAATAACTTTAAACATTATACGTGATTCAACTGGCAGCCAGTGTAGTGTTTGAAGAGCAGATTTGATGTGATCATATTGTTTAGATCTGGTAATAAGACGTGCTGCAGTGTTTTGAACAATTGCATTGTATTTGTATTTTTAGATTTTGCCCTATTTAGACAGGCTGGCCCAGTTCAGCTTAAAGCTGGTTTAAATGGGGCCTGTATAAACAGTGACATGGCCAGACCACAACACCAGGAGCTACACTTCCTACTCTTTGTGATGAGTGTGTGGGTTCTTTAACATCCCCTGCTAACTAATACAGAGTAGATGCAGGAGACAGCCTATGGTTTATCATCATTGTCCAAGAAGACTAAAATGTCCAACCATATGCATATGTCATAGCAAAGGCAGCACATTCTCCTTAGATTATTTGTTAACAGCCCTGGTAAGGAGTTCAAACCAAACAGTATGATGTGGACATTTTCTATCTTTCTTAATAGTATAGTATTGGTATTTCAGCATAAGTATCTTAGAACTTAATATTTTTAAATATTTTTTTAACATTCAGTGGTTTTATTTTTGCTTTGTTACTGTCTCAAATTAGCAGGTATGCTAAAGTACTCTGACACAAAAATAAAGTTATTGTCATTGTCATAGTTTACAACCCCTAACTAAAGTCAGGATAACAAAGAGGCCTTACCAAAAATGGCTATAAGTTTCTAGAAATTTAGGACAATCTGTAAGAAGCTTTGTTATTCCCACAGCACAGATCCTCTTTTCTGAACTCCCTGATACCTACAAGTGTCAGCAGACAATCTTCATATTAGATACATACTAATTAGATATCATCAAGAAATTAGAAGATAAAGAGAAATTCATCTTAAAATTTGTCCTCATGTAATAAATGAATACCTGTTATGTAAACTATCTATACATGTTCTAATAAGCTGTCATGCATACCAATAATGGTTAAATGGAAAATTACCAAACTGGGGATATTGTTTGGATGTATACCTTATTAAAAGAAGGAAACAAAAATCTGAGGAAATTAGCTTTTAGAACTTGGGAGTTAAAGAGTTATCCATTTCAATTCCTAACAAGACCTTAACAATATTGGTGAATCTTGAGCATAAACTTTAAGGTGATTATCAGAAAGAAAGATATTCACCAAGGGAGATTGTTCAATCAAACACCAAATTCTAAGAGCTAAAATAACTAGAAATGTCTGACAGGCAATGTAGAGAATTGGCATTTCGATCCTGGGAGTGTTATGGCCAAGACAAGTAGTGGCTTACCTTCCGCACATCAGCGATAAGAACTTTCTCGACAAAGTTCCCAAAAAGTCTGCAATAGAGACATAATTAATCTTGAATAACAATTAATAATGCAACTGATACAAAAATCAAATTTCAACTTTACCCACTCATCGTTAAAAAACAAACAATACAGTGCAAGTTGAATTGGCAGTAAAAAGCAAGAAGTTCTGTGAGAAGCTGCTTTGACAAAACCTTGTTGAAAGACAGTTCAATGAAACTTGCAAGCACTTAGCACTCTCACACATCTGGGTAACTGATCAACTCCAATATAGGGTACTTTTTTTTCCTTCTCTCTTTGAACACCTGCTAGTGATCTGTGCAGTAATATGAATGGGAAACTAGAGATCTGATCTTTGGTTCCAAAAGTTGTGAATTGGTACAGCAGGTGCATGACAAACTACACTCTCTTCCTTTGTTAAAACACTTTCATCATCTTGCAGTCCAGGTTTTGTTCCTCCAATAACTGGTAAATAATTGCAATTTTGTCCTCCTTACCCTTCCTGAATGGAGTCTATGGTGTTCAACAGTGCTTCTCCACCACTTTTAGCAGCATAAAGACAGAAAAACACCAGCAAACCTACAAGAAATAATTTTAAAATGTTATTTTGATAAGGATGACTCAGATCGGGGTAAACAAGGTGCTAAGGAGGTATCTTAGATTTGAGAATTCTCCACCCACAATTTACAGCAAAATTCTAAGAAAACATGTGTTCTCCATGGGCAATACCTTTGACAAATTTGGTAGTTTTTGAACTCTGCAACCTCTGAAATAGGATGAGAAACACAGACTTTATGTGTGGCACCAAGGAAGACCTGTGTAACAAAATAAAACAGATTCATTAAACAACAGAACATCTAAATTCTTAATTAGCCATAAACTACATGCATCACTTATCCAGGTGAAAACAATCAAAAGAGAATCAAACTTACGGGTCAAAGTGATCCACCATACTCCCTATCAGATAAAATCCTTCATGATCATTGCTCTTTGATGCAATAAGCTTTTGAAAAACACCTAGCATGCCCATCTGTTACAAGGGCACAAAAACACTATCATTACAATCCTGTCTTCCTTTTTTTTTTTTTTTCAAATGCTAACTACAATAAGCCAAGGTCCTTTGACTATTGTTAAACATTCTCCCAGCAAGACCTTAACCATCAAAAAGAAAGAAAGTGTCAGACTTAAAGAATCATTTGCACATGGTCTATTACATCTATACGGAGTTAACTATGAGTCAGTAGAGCCAACAGTTACTCCTTAATAACGTATAAAATGAATGATTGGCCTTTCATGGTTTTCAAGGCTGGTAGTCTTTAAGGAATCATTTGAGCAATAATGAGTTTGAAATGGAGATCAAATACTTTGAATCCAGGAGTAACAACAGTATAGTCTGATCATTTTGCTGAGAGTAGTCCTGAGAAGAACTGGTGTCTGACACTGATTCATCTTTTTACATGCAACTATGGTAGAATTCACCACTGAAATCAAGTAAACAGCTGTATGTCAGTCAAGTAGTGTGATGTAGTTGTGATTTGTCAGTTTTGATCTACCAGTAAAGCTAGGTCTCTAGCAACTCTTTATATTACTGTTGCCAAAAATGAAAAGTTTCTGCATTACCTCTTTCTTTGTTTCCACAATAGTTTTGCTTCCCTTTTCAATATAGGCTTGAAGCAAACGGACCAGTGGTGGTATGTTTCCTGAAAAAGCAGGTGAACCAATTTGAGGCAAGTTGATAACAGTTTAATACACAAAACTAATGCCACATTGACTTTTGGCCAGCATAACAACCTCTGTTGTCCTTTAACCTTAAAAATGCATCCACTGTATATGAGTTAAGATAATGTTTAAGAAAAACTTAAAAAAAAAAAAAAAAAAGAGAGTTCTGAAAATAACCAAAATGACTGGTTAAGTCAGAGAGCTTCCAGGTCTTGTGGTTCAAGAATTTCTCTTTGTTTGTAGGTAATGAAAGTATGGTGATAATTCACAATATTATCTTTTAATGAGGCTAAAAGTTATTTAAGCAAGGTCAAACTCATGTTAATGAACAGCTTACACTTAGGATGCAGGGAACCACAGGGAGGTTTACAGGGGCATTGCCTCGTGCTTTTCTCAGTTTGATTGGCTACCTTCCCTCCCTCACCCCTACTTATGGGTATCAACTCATCCTGAATACTGCTTTGTTGGTGTTGTGTTGTTAGGTGCCTAAGGGTTGAACTGCAGATTTGTTGCCATGGTGACCTCCTTTTCTGCTGAGGAGATTGTTGCCCTTTTCTCTTATTACTTTTATTGCACTTACCTTCTGAAATCATGGCTAAGTGTTTTAAGAGGCAAAAACATTTAGTGTAGGTAAAGCAAGGTTAACTGTTAATACTATTTTAAGAAGTCTTTTTCAAACTTCCTGTACCATTTCTTTCCCAGAGAACTGTTGAGAGAAGAAGAGGAAACAGCTCCATGTAAGGCTCAGAAATTTCATGTCGAATTTCCAGTAACAATGACAACACTTGGAACACATATGGGAGAAACTCTGTAACAAAACAAAAAAAGCAATAGTAAAATGAAATGCATAATAGCAGCCAACCTGGATTAAAATGTGACCTTCATGCCCTTTCCAGGACTTTTGTGAAATTTTTCATGCAAAGAAAAATGTTTATGATGTAATAAAAATTTCAGAACTGAAAAAAATAGAAGATGGATTTTTCCTTATTTGGAAACAACTTGATATCTCTCTTAAACCTTCTACATTCATTTAGTACCTGTTACATCATTTGTAAGAATTTCTTGAACCACAGGAAACAGCATTTTCTCAAATCCTGCCACAGCTGATGGATCTGCTTTGCATATTACTCTAATATAAAAATAAATGATACCAATTAATAACATTATGACCTCGAGTAATGAATTTTAATTCTAAAATGTACATGCTAGGGAATATCCTAATTATGGTTTATCTTTCTCAAAATTTGCCAATTACTTAAATAAGTTCAAATGCCATTAACACACATTCTTAATTTATTTGAAATTGAATACTTTTAATCTGCTGTATTTCTTACACAATCAGTTTGGTGTGCATTAATTTTGATTTATGTAACTGATTAGCAATTATTATTGATGAAGAACTTTCCAAACATGTCAATTGTAAATAGGATTAGTGATTACATCAGTTCTCATTTTTCAGTACACAAATATCCTTGTGACTTTGCTCTTCTAGTGAAGAAACAACAAGACAAAACAAAAGCTGTTTAACACACCTGATAGCACAGCAGATGGCCTCAAAGAGATAGTGATTAAACTGTGGTTTGCTTGGGTTCTGTAAATAGAAGGAGGGAGAATCCATCTTTTAATACCCTGAACATTATCAACAATGCAAAGGAAACAAATGGAAACATTTTTAATTCTCTGTGGTCTCTGTAATACAAGCATCCCACATGAACGGCTTGAGATGGCTGTCTAGTTTCACAACCTTTTCCTACCAGCATAATTATCCTAATGCCCACAGTAAAGGAGAAATTAAACCCTGATCATTCTTGGAAAGTAAATCCTCACCTTGCTAACTAGGGCCAGTTTAGATGCCAAATCAGCAATTAACACAGCATAGTAAGGTAAGATGGCTTCCTGGAGAAGGGAAAATGACCTCATAATTGCTGCAAAATAAAAAAAATAATTATAAAAAAATGTAACTGTTTCTATACAATTTTGGTCCCAAAATATGAAATCATGCATTTCTCCCTGGTCAATTAGGGATTGCTGCTTGAGTAAATTAAAACAATCTGCTATAAAGCAAACTTTCCCTTACTTACAGACCCCTTACTACAATCTCAGGCCAGTTTGCTTTATTTACACAAAAAAAATAAGATTCTGACTGTTTTCTCCTATAGCTAATCCTGTACTGAGAAGAAAAAATTAAGGCGTTTTCCAGCAAGTCCTTGCTGGTGCAAACAGCAAGTAAGGTGGCTCTCATTGCGTGTACAGACAGGCGAGCTATTGTTTGTCCTGTCAATTCATTTTGTGAGTAAAAAGCTTGGGAAAAAGAAACCTGACAGATCCCACTCACAGAACAAAACCAAATCAGTTCTTAGAGGCCCCCATGATCCATTTGAAGACAGGACAGGGAAGTCCAACCACAAAATGCTTGATTCAAAGAAATATGCCTTAGTTTGTGGAACAGATTAACAAATGTTCCACAAATTAAATGGGTACCTTTCATGACATATTCATTCTCCTGTGAGCCTGGGACTTTCAGCAAATGAAACAGATTTGATAGCATCTCTTCTAAATTTGGCTGCACATCAACCTTTCCAAGTCTGCATAGGAAACAAAATATATCACCTAAATGCCAAAAAGGATTTTCTACAGCTCTGAATTTTTCTTCTGTAGAGTCTGCTGCTTTAAATGTTTACACTTAGAATATTATCAGTGGTATCAAAGCAACAAAAGTTAGTGGTAACAAAATCTGAGGGTCAGGATTAACCTCAAATAACACCATAAAACTGCAAGAACAATTTTGGATCCAATTCTCATGGTAACCATTAATTCTTTATTGAATTAAATGAAAATTTCATCACCGGGAAAAGAAAAAGGAAGAAATAAGTAGATCCAGTTAACACATGTCTCTCAAACATTTATATAACAAGATTGGCAATACTTCTTTAAAAAGAGCTTCACACCAGAATGGGAGCTCTTTCAACATGAGGACTTTGGAGAAATTTTCTTTCAATAAATCAAAAAGGTGGTAATGAACAAAAACAGAAAGAGGATAGTTTGAGATGGAGAAGATTTGGAAGGACTGCCCAAGAGACAGATGGTGACATGCCCCTTCTAAGGTAGATGGGTAGATTTAAAACAATGAAACATACAGAGCTTTTCCCTGAGGATTCTTGAGTGTAAAGATCTTCTCCAGGCAGTGTGCAGCATAGCTATGTACAACATGGCTCTTGGCCTTTAGGTGCTTCACAAGGAGTGGCAGGCATCCCACAATTAGTTCAGGAGAAAGCTGAAAGAACAAAATTAATGCAGATGGAATTGATAAATGTAAAGTTCTTTTACAAGATACAGTACTGAACAGCAGGAACAACTCTGCCATTTTCTGTTCTTTTCCTTTTCGTTTTCAATTCCCATTACTCATTGAGATGCATTTATACTAATGCTGGTTGGGAGAGTTTTTACATCACAGTTAATTTGTTGATGCATCTGGAAAATTATTCATAGCAGGTTTGTATTCTCCCTGGTACAAAACCTGGATTAGACTCTCAGACTTTCCTCTTGGATTTTAAGTGATAGAGACATTCTGCAACTTATCTTCAAAAGACATACCATATTTCTGAAGATGATAATATATTTGATGGAGTCAGCCTTTAGTACTGGATGTTCATCAACTAAAAAAAAAGAGAGAAAAAAAAAACAGGAGAAAATGAATGGAATTTTCAATAACATTGTACCTGTTACTTATCCATATCTAACAGATTTAAATTTAATCCATCAGTTACAGCTGACATGACATAAAGACTGGTATTTGTCATGCATACTCAGGTGTTCATGTGACCAATGGAAGTTAGGTGTGTAAAGCTCCACAATCCTAACCACTGTCAGTTGCATCAGTGGAACTGCAGCAAAAAGAAGGCAGGATTTTCTTCCACTTATTGTGGTTGTAGCACAAAAATTGGTGATTTGATTTGGCAACCCATTTTGTGTATGCTGTGAAACAAAAAAACTGAAGCACACAGAAGACAAAATGGATTATTGGTACTTGCCATTTTTGATCTGTAGCTCTGGCAAAATATGTTCAGCAAAAAAGCTCTGCAAATTCACAAGTTCACTTGCTTGTGTTGTTCCATGCTAAAAGGGAGAGCATTTTTATCAGGTAAAGTTAAATTATGCAACTACATTGCAAAATGGAACTTCTTTTACAACACTGTTGGTTAACTTTGCAAATTATGAGAAACAAGCCACAGACTTTAAGATAAAACTTATATTGGATGCAGAGAACACTTTGAAAAGGGCAAAGAATTCTTCAAAATAGAATGCCTGACAAAAACCCTGTTGGGTATATATTATTATTAAGGTTACTACCTTAGCAGTTTGTTTCTTGCTTGCAAGTGATGTAACAAGGAAGATTGCAGCATCTTTGGCTTTCCAGTTATTCCCACTCTCTGCTTGATAAAGCTGTAACATGTCAAGGAAAAAGTTTCATTTCACTTCATTTATTTATTTATTTGCCTTTTTTTTTTACAATAATGATAAATAAACTTACAGCAGCAGAAGGTGGAGACCTCAAGAAACCACCAGGCTTATGGGAAAGCAAGCCTGTGCTCTACGAAAAATTGAAGGGAGCCCAGTGCTCTGAAAGTGTGAAATCCAGGGTGCCCAGCATACGCTTTTTATGAAAAAGCTAAGATTCCTGAGTCGCCCAAGAGCAAAAGTAATGCACCAAGGGCCACCAGGCACTGCTAGACTACAGCCCTGGAAAGGCTTTCTCATGTACAACAATATTTATTAAAAAGGGTTCAAAATGTGCCCTAGCCAATTCAGTGATTATTTTGGTAAAAACTTTCACATTTTCATCTCAATTTTAAAAGTTAAATACAGTTGTAGATCGCTACGCATTATTTTTTGTCTATCGTTTCTTGTGCAGTAGTGCTAATTGTAGTAAAGTTTTGCATGCACTTTCTTTGTATCATTACGTAACGTAGCATGTATTTAAACTGTATTGTTCATCGTAGTTTGTAGAGTTTTTCCAGTGCAGTTTTGTCAACTGTAGTTTGCATATTCGTTCTTTTCGCTTCGTGCAGCTTGTTCGCCACTAGGCAGGATTCACAACAAATGTAAGTTTGTATTGTGCAGTTTTCATCGTTGTTTTCATTGTAGCTTTCCTTGGGTATTTAGTGTAGTTTATATTATAATAGGTTTTCACTTGCTGTTTCATTTGCAGTTTTAACCGTGTTGTTTTGTGTTGTGTCGTTTCACTGTGTTAAAATCTTACTTGTTAAAATTAGTCGCAGTTAGTCACAGTCAGTGGCAGTAATATAGTTAAATAATAATATAATAATAATAATAATAATAATAATAACACCTTTATTTAGACATGATAATGTTTAAAGCTGAACAGCTTGTGGGGTCGTGTGTAAATGAAAATAAACTCTAAATTAAATAAATTCAAATGATGATGGTTTTGGAGGAGAGGGGAAAACCGGAGTACCCAGAGAAATACCTCTCGGAGCAGAGTAGAGAATCAACAAACTCAATCCACTTATGATGCCGGGTCCGGGAATCAAACCCAGGACACTTTGGTGGAAGGTGAGTGCTCTCACCACTACGCCAACCCTGCTCCCCCTAAAAATTTGTCCAGCAAATGTATTCAAGTCAAGATGTCAGTACTTGATGAAGATGCCCTGTACAGCAAGCTTCTTCATCTCAAGAATTTAAGATCAGGCTCTCTCAACTGTGACCATCAAGAAAAGCGAAGTCCAGGCCTTGTTGTCGGATGTGCAGAACATTGACCGTGTGAAGGTTAAATTTATGGAGTTTATAGTCGCTTTCAAGAAATTTAAAGAAGCACACATTCCGTACTTGTCATCCATTCATGATGAGACTTGCATAGCCAGATGTCAGGAATCCTTCCATCGCAAAGCTGTACTAAAGGATGACTTTGTTCAATGTTCAAGTCAATCCAGAAGATTCAATTAGCGAGGTCAAGACTGTGGTCTAGCAGCACCTGGTGGCCCCTGGCACCTTACTTTTGCTCTCAGGCGACTCAGGAATTTTAGTTTTTTCATACAAAGCAAATGCTGGGCACCCTGGAATTCACAGTTTTAAAGTACTGGGCTCCATTCAATTTTCCTTAGAGCACAGCCTTGGAGGTTGGTTCTCGGTCAGCTTTTGAGTCATCAAGAGTATCTTGGGGTTCTAGTCGTAGTGGTTCATGTAGAAGCAGTGTTTCACGTAGGAGTGGTGCCTCATCTCTACTGACAGCGAGAGCAAAGGAGGCTGCTCGCGTAGTAGAGTTAAGAGCAGAAGCAGCAGCCTTCAGTCAGCGCCAGTCTTTAGAAGAAAAGTTCCGTCTTAAGCAAGAAGAAAGGCATTTTAACTTTGGAAACGGAGATTGCCAAGTCACAAGCCAGAGAACAGGCCTTAGCAAATGTAATAGACCCGAAGCCGTGCATGGCCCCTCCTGGTCCATTGTATTCTGACCCGTGTTTAGTTGATGCAGATCAGGTTAACGTGAACCTAGATCCACAGTCAGTTGCAGTAGAGTCTAGGCCACAGGCAGTTGCTCCAAATTCTGCCATGTCAGAAATCCACGCACACAGAGTTTTGTCACTACCAGTCCCGCAAGTTCATTCAACCTTGAGCCCAGAAGCATCGGAATGGCAACAGCGCCTGCCAGCCATTACTACTGAGAGTCCCTGTTCCGAATTGAATAGCTCAAATGAATCTTCACCAAGCAAAAAGAGTGTTCAATGAGATGTTGGAGCTACACCAGCACCAGAATGTACTGCAACAACAACAAAATAAGATCATGGAGATGGTGGTGACACAACAGAGGAAAAGTTTACTTCCTCGTCCCAGAGTACCTACCGTAATTTCCGGCTGTTTACCCGCGGGTAATCTGTTGATTTTGCTTTAAACACGCACCACTGCGGGTATTAGGGAGGTGCGGGTTATGTGACAATTTTGAAATTTACTGGCAGTCGAATTAAAAAAAATTCTCGCCTACCTGTGTTTCCACCTCTCAGATGAATTTTATTGTATCAAAAGTGCCACAAAGCAGCACGAAAACATGATGCCGACTTGAGTTTATTTCATGCCAAATTAGTTGCGTGATGAACAAATTACTATCGGTACACGTGTAAACAAAACCTTGATGGTGACAAAAATAAACCAAGGATAACTGGTGCATCAGTAACAAATTTCCAGTTAACACTAGGCTCCGCTGAAAATAAATATCCCGTTTTAAGGGACTTGTTAGGCCCAGTAGAACCGGAGATATCGATGTTTTTGAGAAATCAACAAATCAACATGGCACTGAACAATCGTTTACCCAAATTTGTGGCCATGAATTCGCAGAGCATATTGTACAAATTTCCTTTGCTTTTAAAGTGCAGGTAATCTGTTGACTTTTTTTTTCACTGCATGCAATAATCAGCTGGTGCTGGTAAACGGCTGGAAATTACGGTATGTTTGACGGCGACTTTTAGGAGTACGGTCCCTTCATTAGAGCTTTCGAAAACATTATTGAGTCCAAGACATCGAGTAGCAGTGAGAGGCTATACTACCTCGAGCAGTTTACCAGTGGGGACGTAAAGGAGCTTGTTAAATCATGCCAGTACCTGTCTCCTGATCACAGATACCTCGAAGCTCGTCGGCTCATGAAGAAGAAATTTGGAGGCGATTTTCATATTGTGGCTGTGTATGAAAACAAAGCCTCAAGTTGGCCTGAAGTAAAGGCAGAGGATGGGGTTGGACTGAATCGATTCTCTCTTTTCCTTACAAGATGTAAGAATGCCGTGGAGGGGAGTGTGCACCTGTCTAAGCTCGAACAGCCAGACGTCATTAGGAGGTTGGTCCTAAAGCTGCCTTTCAGTACGAGAGTAAGATGGCGCCGTGCAGTCGCTACCATAATGGAGGATGAGGCTAGATCGGTTAAGTTCCGAGATTTTGTCAAGTTCGTGGATCAGGAAGCTAGAATCAACACTAATCCCATCTTTGGAAGGATTGTCGAGGACTCGAAGCCCAAGTTGGATAGGCATGACAGTTGTTCACAGAGAGGATTTGCAACGAAAAGGCCAGGGGAGCTTAGTTTCGCGGCACAAGTAAGCAGAGGCCAGAATGCACCTGCCAACACTGCCACCCCTCGTGATTCACATCGTCCAGTAGAAGTACCATCGTGTCTGTATTGCAACACAGTTCACACCTTGGAGAACTGTAGTTCCCTAAGAAGCCATCCGTATGCAGACAATAGAATTCTTAAAGTAAAAGAAACTCTGCTTTGGTTGTCTGTTTGATGATCACACAGTAAGGAATTTCCCAGAAAAGAAAACCTGCATTTTCCCCAACTGCATCAGGAGACATCCCTTGGTTCTGCACACAAGCTCTGTGACTAGAAGTCAGCACGTTAACAGCCCATCCACTAAAACGAGGTCGACTTGCGAGGGAGTAACCCGCGTTCACAATGCATTGGTAAACCCTGATGGGAAAACCCAGGCCGATGCAAGCTTTTCGAGTACAGCTATGGCCGTTGTTCCCGTGAAAGTTTGGTATAAAGGAAGGGAAACTCTAGTAGTCACATATGCCTTTTTAGACAGCGGTAGTTCCTCAAAGTTCTGCACGGAAGCCTTAATGAGACAGCTAGGAACGAACAGTACAAAAACCACAATCTCTAACTACATTGGAAAAGAAGGACAGTCTTGTGGATAGTTTTGTCATTACTGGTCTCACCATTTCTGATTTGGACAAAATGTATTTGTCCATCTTCCAACAATTTTCCCAAGGCCCAGCATACCAGTGTCAAGTAAAGACATACCCACTTAAGATTACGTGGACAAATGGCCAAACCTTAGCGGAGTGCACCTGCACAGAGACGATGCGGATGTTGGTCTACTTTTAGCATGTGATGTTCCTGAAGTCCTTGATCCCTTAGAGATAAAACATAGCCAGGGTGGTGGACCTTACGCTTTGTGTACAAGCGTTGGATGGGCAGTTACTGGCCCCTTGACTCCACATCGTCATGACATCCGGGCATCAAGCTTTCTTATCAAAGTCGACACCGAACTACAACAGCTGGTAAAGGATTTCTACAATCGCGACTTCAATGAGTCAATTGCTGATAAACAGATGGAGTTATCCCAGGAAGAGCACTGTTTTATGGAAAGAATGAAGGAATCCTCAAAGTTGAATAATGGTCATTATGAGATCGTCTTGCCCTTCAAAGATCGGCAATGTCCAGTTCCAAACAACCATGTCTAGGCAGAACAGCGTGCCATGTTGTTAAAGAGAAGTTAGAGAAGAACCCAATGTTTCATGGTGACTACAAGATCTTCATACAAGACATTCTAGCCAAAGGATATGCCCAAAGAGTACCTGATCACCAAAGGGGGGCAAGCTACAAAGGCAAGACATGGTTCATCCCCCACCATGGAATTTACCACCCACATAAGCCTAGGAAAATTTGGGTGGTTTTCAATTGCTCAGCAAATCACAAAGGAAATTCTCTCAGTGACCAGCTGATAAAAGGTCCAGATCTTACTAACTCACTCTTGGGCATCCTTATTAGATTCCCATAGGAGTGCATCACTGTTATGGCAGACATTGAAGCCATGTTTCATCAGGTGAGAGTTCCCAATTGCGACTGTTCATTTCTTCGTTTTCTGTGGTGGCCAGATGGTGACCTATCACGTGCTTTGGCGGAATATCAGATGACTGTTCATCTTTTTGGTGCAGTGTCATCACCAGCCTGTGCCAAGTTCATCCTTCGGAAAACGACGGATGATAATGAGCAACACTTCTCCTGTGACATGATAAATACTGTCAGACGCAACTTTTATGTGGACGACTGTTTAAAGTCCCTTCCGTCAGTCATAGTTGCTATCGCCCACGTTCATGAATTGTGCAACTTGCTGCACCGTGGTGGTTTTCAATTGACAAAGTGGGTAAGCAGCAGCCGAGATGTTCTGGAAAGTATCCCCATGCAGATTAGCTCAACGTTACACCATGTTAAAATCGTGCTTGTCAGAGTTAGTCACCCATGGCAGTCATAACAGTATCACATCAGCCTTAAACGTGTACCTCTTACTGAGACTGATAAATAACTTACAAGGCCAGCTAAGTCCTTTCATTACAAACACACATTCTCTTGGTAAAGGCCTTATCAAACATTCTGATCTAAAAGTTCAAGGTTGAAGACAATGGATCTTACAAGAGTTTTTGGTTTTAGGTTGATTCTTTAAACTCAGGAATCAGAGTATAATGCTGTTACCTGTAGCATAGACACAACATGGCCAGAGAATATTTCAATGACACGTTGCTCATGGAATTTGCATAGTCCACGTACAAGATCAGAGGCTGCACGACGCCTGGTGTCTACATCTAAAAAAAATCCACACGAATAACTTTACATATATGATGCACGATCCTCGCAGTAGATAGTGCTATTTAAGCAATAGTGAAAATCAGACCTGAAAAAAATCAGGCCTGTACGGGATTCGAACCACTGACCTCTGCGATACTAGTGCAGCGCTCTACCAATTGAGCTAACAAGCCAACTGGGAGCAGGCCGTTAAGTTGATTCGTAATAAACCCGTGAAAGTGATAAATCAGATACATTGAAATATATGAAGTTCATATATTTTGAACTGCAGTATTAGATACATATGATGCACGATCCTCGCAGTAAATATAACTTTATTGTTGTAAGAATTTTTTCAATTACTACTACTGCTTTAGTGCTCTTGATTTGAAAACTGCAGCTCCCAGTTTCAAATCTTTCCTTTCCTTTGCTAGTCAACTTGGCTTGCCTCCCAGGCTTTAGAATTTTTCAACAATTCAATTAGAATAGTTCACTTATTCGTGGTGTTCCTTGTTCACTAAGATCTGCTTAAAGGGTAGACCCTTAAATCAGTTTCTTTTTTAGTAACTTCAATACACCAACACTGAGAGGCAAAATAGGAAGTTGAGTAACACACAATCATTTTTAACGACCAAACTTTTTTTTGGACTGGGGTTAGAGCTTTAATTACCACAGAAATTAAAGGTATGATAATAATGATAGAATATAGATCACTCTGAATAAAAGGCGAAATTTGTTTGAAACCTGAGCCCTCGATGTCTCTTCTGATGTACTCTTCTGGATTGTCTTCAAACACTTCTTCATCTTCCTCTGATGAAAATTAAAGACAAGTTAATAATACTGCCAATACTGAACATTCCATCACAAAGAAAACACAGACTGAAATATCATTACCCTATAAATTTCTACAATACCAAACCACCAACATAACAAAGCAAAAACAACTACGAATGTTATAAAACAACACAGAATACAGTCAAAATTTACCTCTAAATTCCACATTCGGTAAAACAACATTTGCACATATACTTTCTAAGGTTTCTTGTTTTTCAAAGAGATATTTATATTGATTTCTCTCTGCTGCTGATGCCAAAAATCCAATAGCATTACTAATAACCTGCAAAACAAAAAGTACTCAGTTACCAAATGTCATTCCATTGGTTACTTCAGCATCCTAGATCACCTTCTCTGAACCCAACCACACCTCAAACCCTTAAAGTGTGAGAAAAAAAATTTGGCCTATCATACCTCCTGTATGCTCTTTTCTTTGTTTATCTACATTAACACTTATCAAATGTGCACATGTTTTTGTGGGTTTGACAGACATCAATTAATTTAATTCAGTTTTCAAGTAGAGCTTGAACTAATTTCATTGGTGACAATCACACTTACAATGTCATGTTTTGCTGTTTTCTCCGTGCTCACAAGCAGGTTCCAAATAGCTTCCACAAACTTTGGCAAGTAGTTCTGCAACAAATTAATGAAAGTAGAAGACAGGAATTATCTCAATTTATAAGCTTGGTACTTTTAAATGGAAAATAATTTGATTTTTAATATTTGTTTTAGAGATTTTTTAAGAGTGCTTTGCAGGAATTGGCACAACAAGGGGTTTTACTAGTGCAGAATCTTAGGAGAAAGCATTAAGCCAATCCATCTGTCTGCATAAAGGGGTCAGTTTCTAAAGAAACTGTGGTGCTGTGTCGGTGGGGGTAACAAGGTCATTTAGTAATATCAAGTAAGTTGAAATTGTAAATTGGCACCGTAAAGAGTTAAAACGATGATGTTTCGAGTGTCAGCCCTTTGTCAGACTTCTGTCTGTATGTCTGTCTCTTTGTGGATATAGCAGTACAGATAATATCACATTTATTCACCACAAAAAGCAATGAAATTATAGTACGAGACAAATGAAGTAATTTCAGCATTGCTTTTAACAACTACGTAGTCAACAACTAGTTTATCATTAATAAGCAAATTCTCCTACCTCAAAATCTTCATCATACTTTTGAGCATACAAAGCTACATTGTCACAGATTTGTGACTTAATTAGATCTAATGGACCAGCTTCCTCTGTGTCCTACACAATTAAACAAAAAAACCTTACTACATTAAAAAAGATATGAATTGATAGTCTGTTGATTTTGTCTGTTTCTGTAATTTTTTTTAAAAAGATTTCTGAGCAGTATAAATAACAATTGCAATTTAGACAATTTGATATAAACTCAAGCATCTATTCTTCTTACAGAATTCCAGTTCACTATAATCTTATTCGATTTTGGCAATCCAAGTTTATTTTAGATTTTCTTTGCTACTACGCCATTCTACAATTTTATAAGGATCTAATCACTGCAACAGGTGCATTCAAAGATGTGACCACCAAGAGGTAGTGGTCCTCTAAAGGTAACGAAAAAATTTCTAATTCCTCTGACTGTTTGTAAGTTATAATTTAATGAAAGTGATGTAGGAGCCTTGCATAGAGCTGTCCTGCCAATGGAGGCCACTTTTTGTTTCAGCATTTCAAAAGTTAGTAGGCACTGAATAGAGGTATCCCAAAAGAACAATTCCATTACACTGTTGTCTTGTAACAAAATGAAACAAACCAACTGACAATAACCTCAACTTGTAGCTGCTTGCTGTCTGTTGTTAGAAGAATGAGAAAGTTTTTCATCCACTTTTCCATGTTTTCCTCAAAGTGTTCAGGCAAGTCCTGCAACATTCATTTCAACAGTCAGTTAAAATTTGAAATAACATTTCTACAAGTCAGATAAAAAAAACATCTAGAGTAAACTTTGAAGGTACTAGTAAACAAAGATTCACTTTCATTATTGCATATGAAGAATAAGAATACAAGGGATTTGAAGTACCAGTAAACATCCATCGCTACAGGAAGTAAAGATCTAATCAAATGAAAACGTTTTAGAAGGAAGATTTTCAAAATAAAACCATTTTAACAGGAGGGTCCCTTCAAAACCATTTATTATCACCTGAAAATTAAGACTGTAGAACACTTTACAAATGAGCAGGATGGAGCTAAGAATGTCCTTTAGCTTGGCCAAGTCACCTCCACATCTGTTAGCTTCTTCCATGATTGCCTTCAACATAAAGTAATAATAATAATAAGAAAAGTCTTTATTAAGCACTCTAAACAACAAACGTGTTTAGTTACAATGATATGAACTCAGCAAGTATAAAACTAATTAACTAACTAAATTACTAACTGACTAACTAATAAGAGAGCAAACATCTATTAACAAAAGTCCTCTTGAAACGTTCAGTTCTAACAAGCGGGAGAATATAATTATGGCACCTCTTACGTCACATAACCATTGGTCGCTCTGGTGGCAAAAGGTCATCTAAAGCTGTTGTAAAATCGCTGTCGGTGATCTTGGCCCACAACTTCTTATCTTTTAGAATAATAATATTTTCAATCGAAAAAAGCTCTTTACAGTAACCAAGCTTAAAAGCTCTCTTGAACAGCCTGTCTATGCGACTCAGATACTTATGATAATACACGCAGCCCCATACTTCTACAGCATATGTCAAATATAGGTAGAATAAGACTGATAAAAAGAAGATGAAGATGATCCAGCAGCAGTCCATAGAATTTACAAACATGTAAGATGTACAGACGACTACTGGCTTTTGATATAATATTATCAAAATGTAAATTCCAGTTACATGGATCAGATTGAAAAATTACACCCAACAACTTCAGACATGGTTTACGCTCTATAGAAACCAGAGGAGCAGGTAAAGCCGTAGTGGATTTGCCTTTAAGAAGCATCTCCCATGTTTTCTTGAAGTTTAGTTGCATACGGTTAGCAGATGTCCATGCGACGATCGATCGGACCTCCTCAGCTGCCGAATTGCCGTTGTTAGCCCGCGATTTTAGTAAGTAAGTAAGTAAGTAAGTAAGGACTTTATTTATAGAGGGGGACACGTAACAGCTGAAAAGCTGACAAACCTGTGGCCCTCTAACTAGATTATACAGCATTACAAAAAACTGATAAATAAATAAATATATAAATAATTACAAAATTCTATGATAGAAATAGCAGGATATATTAAAAATATTCAGAAAGATAAAATTAATTTATAAAAAATTAAAATTAGATAATGTGCTATTGCTTAATATCGTTTCAAAGTTGTCCAGGTTTTTATATGAGCTTATAAAATGCTTTTTCACAGCTGTTTTGAATAGTTTTATACTAGGCTTACTTTTGATATCATGGGGAAGGCTGTTCCATAACTTAACTGTGTCAACACTGAATGCCTTGCCACCATCGTTATTTCTTAGGTATTTGGGACACACTAAATTTAAATTGCCATGTCTAGTAGACCTATTGTGTACAGAACTGTTCGTCTTGAGCAAGTCTCTGAAGTAAATCGGAACATCGCCTTTAAGGCTCTTAAAAATCATTGTACACTTATTTAGTTTGATTTCATCAAAAAAAGGCAACCAGCCTAGTTTACTAAAGTTTACAACACTTCTAGAATAAGAGTCCACTCCAAGAATTACTTGGGCAGCCCTTTTCTGTAACCTTAGGAGACAGTGGAGTTCTTTAACGTCGCAGATATTCCAAACCATGCTCCCGTACATAAGGACAGGTTTAATCAAGGCGTTATAGTATAAGAGTCTTTCTTTTATTGGAAGGTATCTCTTTATCTTTTTCAATAAACCAATACGCTGAGAAAGCTTGGCCTTTAGGCTAGAAATGTGGTCACTAAATGTAAGATCTTGATCGAGTGTTACACCAAGCAATTTATAAGAGGTTACTTGTTCTATTTCGGCCCCATCAAGGGTCACTGACAGGTGATTGCCATCAACTAACGATGAATGTAGCCTCTTTCCGGTGATAAGTAATGCTTTGGTTTTAACGGCGTTTAGGACCATCCCATTTTCGCTAGACCATTTACTTAATTTATCCATGTATTCTTGAAGACGTCGTTCCAATTCCAAAGGTGCATTATCGATATTAGCGCTGGCTTTAAATGTGGTGTCATCCGCGTAAGCATGAATAGTTGAGTCCGATCCAACAGCTTTGGGAAGATCATTGACGAAAATTAAAAACAGTAGAGGTCCTAATATGCTACCTTGAGGAACTCCATTGGTTAGCATAAGTTGTGACGAAGTCAAGTTATTTACAGTAACACACTGTTTGCGATTGAGTAGATAGCTCTGCAATAGCTTTACAACATTATCTGGAAATCCATATGATCTTAACTTTACCAGGAGAATGTCATGATTGATCAAGTCGAATGCCTTGCTATAGTTCACAAAAACTAAGCCGCTGACATTGTTCTTATCAAGGTCAAGAAGGACTTGGTCCAGAAGAAACAACAAAGCAGTATCCGTGGAGTGGTTTTTACGGAACCCTGATTGGAAGCGGTATAAAAGTGAATTTTCTGTTAAGTAGGTGTTCACAGCATTGAAGATGTGTCTTTCAAAGACTTTAGAAAGAATAGGCAAAATACTAATAGGACGATAGTTTTGAATATCTTGCTTGTTTCCTTGATTCTTGAATAGAGGTTTAACCTTTGCTATTTTCCATTGTGAGGGAAATGTACAAGTTTCAATACAGTGATTTATAATTTTAGCTATGGAGTATGATATTTCATGAGCTGCAATCCTTAGAACTCTGGCACCAAGCCCATCGATTCCCGTGGCTTTGTGTGTAGGTATACTTATAAGATAATCGTTAACCTCACTAGGAGTTATTTGCGGAATAAGATTCTCAATTTGACTGTTAGATTTGTCTGGTGGACCAGGAAGAGCATCATAATGAAGTACAGGTGCCGCCTTTATGAGACGTTTATATACATCAACGAAGAAGCGGTTAAAGCGTTCAGCGATTGAATGGTCATCCTTTATCAAGTTGTTGTTTTCGTCAGCAATAGGGACGGAGTCGTCGTTATTCTTTGTATCTTTAGATAGGTCTTTAATTAAAGACCAAAGTTTCTTTGGACATTTTTGATTTTTACTGAACTGAGTTTTAAAGTACTGTTCCTTTGCATTTCTTAGTTTCCTCGTCACTTTGTTTTTAACCAGTTTAAAAGCAGACCAATCTTGCTCATTTTGTGTTCTCCTGGCCCTCTTTAGAAGATTATCACGTTTATTTATTTCATTGTATAGATCATTAGTGAACCATTTCGGCTGATTGATTTTCTTCACACTCTTGGACTTTAAAGGTGCGTGATTATCAAGAATGTCATTAAAGATTTTGTACCAAGATTCAACAATGTCATCGGCATCTCGAAAAACAAAGGAGATATCCCAAGGGGCTTCTCTTAGGTCTCCCAGAAAGCACTCTTTGTTGATTTTGTCGATATTTCTGTATTTGATTTTGGAATGTTGTTTACGTTGTGCATCCATGGTTTTGTAGCACCTCAAGATGGTGACCGGAAGGTGATCGGAAAGTCCAGATTTACCTATGGATACTTCTCTAATTCTAGCAGGATGACTAGAATAAATATGGTCTAAGCATGCATCAGAGGCAGGTCTTGTTACTCCATTTACCATCTGCGTTAATCCAAGACTGTTCAGTGCCTTTGCGAGACAATGTTTTGAATAACAGTTGAAATCAATATAATCCAAATTGAAGTCTCCCAGAATAATCAATTCATTGTTTTGGAGATGGGCATTTTCAATATTTTTACCCAAGCTCTCATTATAATCTTTGTTGGCTGAAGGTGGACGGTAAACACCAGATATCAAAATCGGTCTCTTTGATTTATGAGGACAAATTTGAAGCCAGAGAGTTTCAAGATCATCAAGTTCCAAATCTCTTCGACGTGAAGCCATAACTTTCTCATTTACATACGCAATTATGCCGCCACCTTTCTTCCCGATTCGATCTTTTCTGTGTAATGTGTAGCCGGGTATCATGTAATAGCTGTCTGGAATTTTACTTGATCCGAACGTCTCAGTGAGAATTAAGACGTCGAGTTTAGCAGCACTGTTGTTGTTCGAGGTGAGCATTAGCGATAGTTCTTCCAATTTGGTGTCAGTCAGTCGTTGGATGTTCCAGTGGCAGACTGATAAACCTCTGAAGCCTACAGGAGGTTGAAGGTTATTAGGTCCTGGATTGACGGCAATATCGCCAGATAGAAGAATACACAGACAAAATTGGCCAAGCTTGACGAACCGCAACAACGCGTGGAGCTTCAAATTCAATTCGCAAGGTGTGCATTTCGAAGGCTTTGACTTACAGTTGAACGTAGGTGGAGCAGATATTTCCTTCCCAATGAAGAGTCTGACTGTAGAGCGATCGAATTCAGGTGTAATTGAAGTAAATTGGCCAAGTAAAACGCTGAAAATAGTCAATAGAAGCACGACTGCAAAAACATGTCTGCACGCCATGACTAATTTGTGAGCCGTTTTACTGGAATACTTAATGTTAAATCATCAGCATATTTCACAAGCAAATTCTGATTTGGTAGAATGGCCTTAATATCGTTGACCATAATAGAAAATAGTATAGGGCCTAAAACTGTCCCCTGAAGGACACCCCTATTGATATTTAAATACACCGTAACAATGGCATCAACAACAACTCTTTGTTTTCTGTTCTGTAAAAAACTAATAATCCAATTGGTCACGTATGGATTTATGTCAAGTGTTTTCAACTTAGAGCAGAGGATATCATGAGGGACCAAATCAAAAGCTTTGCTGAAATCAAAAGAGAAAATTCTAACACAATCAAAACACGACTCAAGCCATTTCAGCCAAGCACATCGACACTTAATTAAGGCCATAGTCGTATTGTGGCCTTTGCGGTATGCAAACTGGTTGAAGCTAATGAAGTTATTCATATATTGAGATAATTCTTGTCTGTATACAAGACGTTCAAAAACCCTCATTATTACATTAGTCAGCGAAATAAGTCGCAACTGTGTACAGTTTTAAAAGTTGGGCTCTTTAGGCAAGGGAGTTATGTCGGCCAACTTCCAAAGATCAGGTACAATGTGGTTTTCCAAAGAACAGTTGAAAATATGGGCAACAACAGGAGCGAGGTCATACACAAACTCTTTCCAAAACCAGTACGGGATTCCATCTGGTCCAGAGGTAGTTCTTTTTAATTTCAGTAGACTCCTGGTAACATTAGAATAAGTGGTCGTAGGTAATAATAATATTATACTAATTTGCTCAAGGGACTTTACAATCACATGAAAAACATTATTAATAAATATTTACAAATTTACAACCATATCCTATTATATGATACTTAAACATAGCTAAAATCCACTATGATTAAAAAGAAAAATTGAAACTAAAGCAATATATACAAATCTACAGAAATAATGGTTTGTTGTTAATATATTTAGTACACAAGTATGTCTTTAAGTGCTCTTTTAAAACTCAAGATGGTGTTAGACTTCCAAATTTCATAGGGTGTTAGGTTCCAATCTCTTGGTGCATGAACAGTGCAGGTACATTAAATGCTTTAGGGTGGCTGAACACAGGTTTTGATACCTGTGTTTCTTTCACCATTTTCTCTAAAACCCTTGATCTCTCGGTCGCCAAAACTGGCAGAAAGCAAGTTAACAACACAAACTTTGTTTTTTTGATAGTTAAGCTGACGTATTTATCATTGCCATGGTGACATGAATAAATATAAACAGGACTTTAAAATCGATTTTGTTTAGTTGTTGAAAATCTAGTCATTAGATTTTCTTTATAATTTGCATGCAAAGAGCTTGTAATGATACCCACAAGTTAACGCCATTTTGCTAACAATTTAACAGAGAGATCTTTAATAATCCCTTGACGAAGGTTCACTCGATTATCTAGAATTTCCTTTGTTAAAAATCAATTTTTTTCAATACTCCAGTTACTTATTTCCTAAAGTATTTTCATGCCAAATTTTGTGAAATTCTAAAGAGTGGTTCTCAAGAAATAGGCATATTTCTGAGAAAGCAATTTTCCATTCAATCGCAGTGTTTTGACTTATTACACATGTGCTGCATTTAACTGGGTTCTTTTGGTAACAACTAAAAGGCTGAGAATTGCTGGGTTCTTTGCACCGTTAACTACTCTAAAATGTCTTTGTAAAAAAAGATTAAGGCCCTCAATACGCTGCACCAACTATAGAGAAAAATAGCACAGATAGTGCGGATACGTGTTGAGTAAATAAAATGACTGCTCTATTGACGGCATGTTTGTTTTTTACAATCCTTGTACGTGCACTGAATTACATCAGCAAAAGCACGCGTGAAAACTGTGTGCAGCCACCTTAAGAAGAAGGCTATACAGAGAAATGTTCTGGAGAAAGAATCACATCATACAATACCACATGATCTCAGAGGCAGAGCCACATGCTAAATCGTACAAAAGATTTAAACAACAAACTTACAGAGTCTTTAGAGAAAGCAGTAACAAAAATACGCTTTAATCTGACATGTGTATCTTAAAAAATTTGAAAATGATGGTTGATTGAAAGTTCTCATTAGATTTGCAATACTATTTATGGACTGCCACCATTACTAGCCCTCTTTGTTTTTCTTTACATGAAAAATGAGTGGCACTTGTCTTTGCCTTGTCAGATTTGTCATACAGTACCATTACTACTCCCATGGCTACCATACTTATCCGTGTATAATATGAGCCCTTGTATAATGCGCACCCTTGTTTTTCACGGCAAAAACACAAGTTAAATATTTATACAATTATTTATTAAGACAACAAGAATAGGAAATTTACTATATCATTAACATCAATGTCTTTTGCTACTTAGTTATTTACATTACTGAAATCAATCTTTAGGACTTAAAGCGAGGCCTAGCTAATTTGACAATTCCATGGCCCGGTAAATATTACGAGTAAGCAACAATATGTCCAAAAAGTATTGAAGATTTTAGAATTTTCAAACTAACGCTATGCAATTTTCTGGCCATAAAGTCAAGTAAACAACAATATAACCATGATGAATTCCACTGCGTGCGCTTTGTATACAAAAGAAATTCACACGTTTTTCACTTATAACGGCAAATCAAGAACTGCTTTAAATAAAGCTTTTGTCCTGAAATATTTCTCGCTCACTTTCTTCTTGCTTCTCATTGAAAAATTCATGTAACATGAGATCTCTTCACACGCGGCCAAACTGGCATATTCACTTTGAAATCTGATCCACGTGCACGTGCTGTTTCCCCACTTGCGAAAATATTCAGCAACTTTTGTCTTTCCTCTTGATTTTAGAGTAAAACTTACTATGCACCTATAACTTTTCATTGAAAATCACTTATTTAATCAAAGCTTTAAATGTGTTACTTTTTTTGTTGTGTTTTCAACATGCAAATTAGGACATGCATGACAAACAATCGAATGCATGTATAAAACGCACTACAATCTTGATGGTTATTTTTGTAGAAAAAGTGCACATTATACATGGGTAAATATGGTAATCAAAGAAAATTTACCAATCACGTATATGTATATATATATATATAATAACACCAATTCCCAATAAATTCAATACTGCTAATCAGTACTTAAGACTAAAGCAAGAAAAGACAACAAATTATTCAGATGGGATTCATTCCTTGTTTCTTGCATTCAAATTGGTCACTTCGAAATGGCATTTTATCTATTGTATTTTTTGCTTAAAAGATCATAAGCAATAGATTCCAAGCTCACTTAGCTTCTTTGATAAACTTGGACTGACTACAATGATGTCACGAATATTTAGGTACCAGTACTCTTCAACCTGGCCAAAGAGATACCAGAAGCCCAAATTTGCCACAATTTTGGACTTTTGTCATCTCGTAAAATAACAAAGAAGCACCAGAATCACCCACAAATCTTACCAGACACCTTCTTTATGGTTCTACTTTTATAATTTGATGCTAAAAAATAGGCATCATAGGGACTTTAAAGCACCTACGGTAACAGTAGCCACCTTGTAAATGAAGCAAGACACCATTACTAACCTCAAAGAGATTTGTCATTGGTTCTGCAAACCTCTCCAACACAAACTTGATCTCAGTCCACAGTTCCTGGGACTTGAATTCATGACGATACCTGGTTATAATTTAAAAAAAAATTAGGCTCAATTTGTGGCGCAAGTTGCCATTTTAGCAACCTATGTTTGGCAACTGTCTGATGAAAGATGACTGCAAGATATAACTGTTTCTAACTTAGTTTTTATGGTCTATAATCTAAGTGAGAAAAAATTTTCATAAATTACCATTTTATTGCAATTTTCTTCCATCAAAACTTGTCTCTTGTTGGCTGCCTTGTACTGAGCCATTTTCCCAAAAGTGTGTCATACACAAAGTTCAACTACCCTCGGCTTAAACAGTTCCATTATCATGATAATAAAAGCGATAATTTAACTCATTAAATAAAGGACAGGAATCAAACCTTTTAAATAGTGAATGAGCTGTCTGTAGAACTCCATTGATTTGGTGAAAATCACCTTGTTTGAATTTGGCCACAAGCTCCTACAAATGAATCAAATGAAGAAGTTCATACCATCCATAAAGATACCAATAAAAGTATCAATCAGTGACTTGCAAAACTTTTACAATAACTGCTCAGTTACAGTCTTTAAGTTGATGTTACATTTATCAGCACAGTTTTCTGTTGTAGCACAATAGCACTAATAGCCAAAGTCACTGTAGTTGAAATCTCCAGTTTCAAGCCAATGTCAGTTTGCTGTGAGCCTGAACAGAACACTCTACTTCCACCACTTAAAACTGTGGGGAGGACCTTAAAAATGCAAAGGAGAGGAGGGGAGGGGACTAGTATTAATTCCAAGAGAAAAAGTTCCACTATAAGTTACTTCACAATATACATGCAGGACCTGCAATCCTGCAGCAGCTGTGTGACTCAGTCTTGAATAATAATGTATCAATAGAATTTTCTCTTTGTCATTACCCACCGGTAATAAATTTGTCCACTTGTGAGGGAAATCCTCTCTGCCAATCACACTGACTGCATCACTAAGCTGAGAATAAAGAAAGAAACACACAAATTGAATTTAATTGTACACATGAATAAAATTAAAAAACAAATCTGAATCCTCCACAGGGATTCAAGCCTCAGACGCTGAAGTTCATAGCACAACACTCAACCCCTCCAAGCCTGAAGATTCTGCAACCATAATGTGATGCTTTAAAATCAGTCCCTACCTGCTTCTGGAGCTTTTCAGGACTTCTAAGCATCAACTCAACAATCTCTCTTTTGACTACAAAAAAAACACGGTAAAACAGGCCATCAATATGTTTTATCATTCCAGCATATAACTTTGTTCAAGAGCAATAAATGAGTTTAGGGAAGGTGCCTATACGTTTCTGGGGGTGCTTAAAGCAAAGTGTAAGGTACTCATCTCAACCTTGTAAGCAATGACTACTTTGTGACTTTCAGGGCGAAGAAATGACTGGTCTTTGTGAAAACTTCAAGAAGTAATAACCATTTTGCAGACAGTCCCAATGACCAAATCAACAGGTCTAAACTATTTGGCAAGTCAAGTCAAGTCAAGTAAAAGCAAGTTAACTCAGGCATTATAGAAGTGGGTCAATCAATAATAGCAGAACTACTGAGATGCCACATACTTGTTTCCCTGTCAGCATCATTAATCTTGTTTGGTTCGTCAGGAATCTAACAAGGGAAAATTTGATAAAACAAATGTTCATACTTTATCCCCTGAATAATCACCTCGAAGTGTTTAGTTACTATTTGATACCCACAAAAGTTTATCGCAGACACTGTAAGTATCCAGTGCTTTCAATAAGACTTGAGATAGATGGTTACCTTGATACAGCACCTGCCGGAGAGCGACTTGAGCGTGGTGACCGTGACTTGAGCATGGTGAAATATACTTGGTGACTCACAACAGAATACCCGCCAGGTGCCGGGTCTTATTGAAAGCACTGGTATCGCACAGTATTAAATTTGCATTCATTCTAATGCAAAGATGTGCATTAATTTGCTGTCCACTCTTCTATATCAGTCACTAATCTTGTTACAGACTGTACTGCAACATTATTCAATTAGCAGTTTGATGACATAACATCATTCAGGTTTTTTGGGATACACTGGACATTAAAAAGAAGAGAGTAAAAAGTTCACCACCAATACTTCTAAAGGACTTACAATTCTCCAGTTTCGCTTTACACTGTTCTTGAAAGCGATTGCAGCAGCCACTCTGATCAATTCATCCTCATTACCGTCATTCACAATACCCAGTAGTAGAACATTGTAACCACTACTTCCTTCCACTGTCTCAAGATACTTCTCAGCTATAACAGTCCAGGAAAGAATTAATAGTAACTGTCCTCTAGAGATCTTTGTTCAAGGTATAAAAACTCCACTAAATTAATTATAAACTCAGGCAGTATTACCGACAGGGCTGTTGATGAGGGCCATAATCCCTAATATCAATGATGAATAACAGCTGTGATCACTTAATGTTATCAGTAAAGATGTAGATTGCTGTCATGTTACACCTGGTCATAAATTACACTGCTGTGGATATCTTCAACGAAGCCACTCCTTAAAATTTAATGACAGCCCTGACCTGCAAATCATGTTTTGTATGACTTTAAAGAAGTTAATTAATTTAAAATATTTTGGACAAGGAAGCATCAAGTCAGTAATCACTGAATATTATTGAAACCATTCCGGTGAGGGTTATCTTAGAGAGTATTGTTTTAGGAGGCTATAACAAAAGTTTTAACCACCTCAGTGAATGATTCATTGACCGCTGATGAAAAATTCTACTGGAGTCCAATCTAGAGTCCTTATTATCAAATACTAGCCTTTTCAGTACTTATCTCAGCAACATGACTACAGTACATGACTGTCATTGCCTGTAACTCAAAGGTTCAATTCAGTTAACGCATAAAACACATCGAAAATTTCGACAATGATAATGTAGAAGACAGAAAAATTTCACACCAACACCAGACCGATTATAGTTTACTTTTTCATGCAACATCTGACGTATTGTCGATACACTCAAACTTATTAGTCTATATGGTCCACATCGATTAGAGCTTGGACCGTCACATCACAACAATTAGACAGCTTATTTAAGTAAAATTCAGCTCAAATTGTATTTCCTTCTGATAAAGAAAGTCGGCCTGCTTTAATAGGAATACTCATGTCACGAAACTTCAATTTAAGCTAAAGTAATCCTACAACATGCAATCGCTGGATGTGCAACAATAATACAAAAAAATCCTTATAAATTAACTTTAGATGTGAGAAAGTTCCTGTCTCGAGTGCTCTACGAAAGACAACGGACTTTGATGTGAGCAGAATTATTTCTTTTGTAAAACTACCAAGTTACAGTGGAAACCGAAGCCAGCCTTACCTTGTTTCCGAATGTTCGTTTCAAATGATAAAGTATTTTTCAGATTGAGAGCCAGCAAAGCGTTCGCATCTGTCATCTTCAAGCAGCACCAGAAACAGCAAAATTCGATCTTAACCTTTCAAAAGAGGTGTTTTATGCCCGGATATTATGGGAAAGAGCTTTCCTAATCACACCAGGAAAATTATACGTTTATTTCAAATTTTCACGAAATGCGCCATCCACCATGCGCATGTCACAAATTTCTTGCACATGGCCAAATTCTTGTTCCCAAGCTCCTCCTCTAACACATTACTCATTCCCAGTCCAACACATTCAAAATTGCCAGACCGGCTATTCCTGAGTACCAGGAGAACATGAAGTCCTATCTTCATATCATATTGGCGATTTGATAGTAGACGAGGTCGACGTTAGCAGTCAGTGAGTCAATCTGGATCATCAGTTAGCTTCTCGTAGTGCATTTATCCGTTTTTATAGACTCTATTCAGGAGATGTCTAGGACAAAATTTATTAAGCCACATCATCCGACTCACATTTTATGGTCACAAGAAAAAGACATGATCACCAACCAAAGAAGCTCATGATTGTTAAACAAATTCTCCATGTTACTCCCTTTGGAAATGTATTGAGAATCTGCATATCAATCTTGGGGTCAAATGGGTTGTCCCAAATCCCAGGGAATGATCACAAATTCATTCTTGAAATGGAGAACACGATGGAACTCTTTCAGTAGATAAAAATCAATAAGTCAGGTGGAAAGGATGAATAGATTTGGCTGCAATTGCTTGGCATTGCTGCAATATTGCCTAGTTTATGGTGGTTTTTTCATTGAGAGAGAGTTTTCTGCCATGAGAAAATATCTTCTGACTGAAAGCTGGAATTCTTCCAAACCCTGTCTTGAATTGTCATTTCACCCTCCCTTGTATCCATGTATATTATTTCATTATCTCTGTCACTACAAAATAAAAAAAAGATTCATTGATTCCCAAACATAGTTTTTTTTTTTATTGTGTTCACTGCAGCACTACAAAAAAGAAGTATTTGTAAGTTGGAATCCACAATAATACCAAAATCCTATAAATTTTTTATTTCTTTTTATCGATCTCTAAGCATTAGTTCTTGTTGTCTTGAAACACAGAAGAATATGAACTTTTAAATTTCTGTACCTGGGGAAGAAAAAACAATGACTTAGTTTATCTCTGTAAGTTACCAATACTTTCAGGTGTACTATGCACGTATTAGAGGAAGTAGGATATATTTTAAGTTCAGTCACAAATTATAACCCACAAATATTGCCAAGGGTAGAAAACATCCGACTAGAAAGGATAGTTAGAGAGACAACAAGCTTGCTGAAGGATGGAAAAGATTCCCACGGACTGAAGGAGGAACTTGAACTATACAAGTTAAATTTGTCCAGACCGACCAACATGAGGTCTTGGCGGGATATTGAACCTCACTGGGCAATTGAGAAACAAAGTGCATTTTCCATGTGACCTCTCCGGGAGTGTCCCTGTGGCCAGTTCTGATGCTAACATTTGTCAAAAGATGCCCTAACTTACATGTTGTTCTCAAGCAAGTTGCTTATTCTTCCTTCCTCTTGGGATTGTTGACCGCAACAAAGTGATAAAGGACGACAAGAAGAAACAAGGAGACTCCTAGGATGTTTGCAAAGGCTGCGAGCTGGATGTCTGTGATCATGACTGCACACAAGGAGAGAAAATGCATTAGTAACTTTTTAATAGTCTAACACTGCAGTCAACACTTGAAAGGGGAGTGGGAGTGAATACAGAACACAGCAGCATTCAGGTCAACTTTAATGCTACGCTTTGAAGAAATATGAAAAAACAAGGGTCATTTACTCCGCAATTTTAACTGATTTATAAGGCAGATACTGCTGAGAAGTAGACGCTTAAGGATATCAAAATTTTCTTCTCGGCCACATCCTCATTGAATGACTGAAGTTGTTAGGGAAACCCTGTTAAATGTAACAAAATGGTAAATTTCCTTTATTTTTGACATATATATATATGTGTATATATATGTATATATATACAAAAAAAAACCTTATCGTCGTATTGGAGAGTGCTCTACAATCATGAAACTTTGTAAACAATTGTATAAGAAAATAAAAATTAAAACTTCGCACTACAAATCTGTTTCGAAAGGGTTAAAAAGTCCTCTCTCGTCAGGTGCATAAGATACTGGTTTGACTAACGATCCTTTTTAAGATGGTGGTTTAAGCATGCCTTAACAAGTATTTAGTTGAGTGCCGGCACGCACTCGCCAGTTCGTTCCTTTTGTTTAGGGTGCCCGCCCCTGTTCTGCATATGATGAAGAATTTTTCAGTTATGCAAAGATTGCATCTCTTTGTAGTATTTGAGTACGGCCTGGCGCGAGCCATTATTTTCCAGGTCATGGAAAGCTCCGTTTCAGCATCCTTTAGGGACCAGATATATTTGCTCAACTCTGTTGCGTTCCTTTTGTTCTCATGTCTAAATGAAGCTGTATGGTTTCTAAATCTTGTTTTAAATTGGTTCGCGTAAGGCCGAGGGAGGACTTGTTGTGGGCGTTGATTTTTCTTTCTAAATTTGGCATGCATGAATAGCTCACTTTCAAAGTGTTCCCACTAAAATTTTTCTCAACGGGTGCCCTGATAAAAAGGATTCTTTTACTATGCCTAAAAATTTTTTTCCCACGTTAGTAGCAACGTTCTAACTAAAAGGTGGGTTATAGCTACAAAGAGAAAACAATAATGGTGAAACAATAATGGTGTATACCATTTTTTATGACGTACACATCCCTTGAAATATCATCTTTAACACTTGAAATTTCAATGTCTTGGGTATAAGTTGAATTAATGCAATACTAAGCAGTGACTGTAGCTCTAAAATAGTTCTGAGAATAACTAGAGACTGAAAATGTGTCTAAAAAGGAAAAAATGGCAGTCAATTTGTGAGGAACAGAAACTTAAATCATGTAACATAAACAATTTAACAATCATTTTACACTGTAAAAAATATTCAAAGAAGTAGCAATCATCTACCGTAACGCAGACAAATACTGTTTACTTCGTTTATCAAAAATATCTTTTATATAGATAAATTACCCTAATCTAGTGTAGCCTTCCAAATTTCAACGAGCGACACTTAATACACGCGTACACGTAAGATCGATAATACTTACGCTAAATACACGCAGTATTTCTGCTTCTGTTCTACTTAACACATTTACAAATAAAAAGAAATGTTCACTTACTTCTTCTGAGGCTGGTAGATGGATCTAAAGCTTCCACACTGCTCTTTGTTCAAATTATCGAACCTTCCGATTCTAGACTTACACGAAAGAGACCGAGGCCAACGAATATGGACTGGGATAAAGGTATCAATCGCAGGGGCTTATGGGGGTTTAGTTTGTCGCTCAGATATTGATTACTATTAAATCATACCATTATCTTTGATTTCAAGATGTCGGCAAATGCGGCGAAAAGTATAATTCGTCAAATTTTGGCGAGTTATGGGTCAACTAAAGGCTTTGACAGGGTTGGCAGGAAGGTAGAAAAGGACTTTTCGCTGTAGGCAACGATTTTCGTATAACCCCATACTGGGGTCCATACTATTCTAAAACAAGACCGTAGGGGTGATCTAAATATAGCTTTGCTATTCCTTTCTTCAATTCAGCTTTGTCCTATCCATCAAACTGCATGCGTAATAAAGTATGGGTCTGTGCGAAAATCTTGCTTCATTTTCTTTTCCTAACGACTGTTCAGTCTCTACACTTATTTAAGCGCACTTGTTGCAGCCATTTTTTTTCTAGCATGACCTTGTACAATAAATTGTTAACAAATCAACGAAACTACTTACTCAAGGCCTGTTTTCTATGTTGTCATGTTACTATATAGTAAATCAAAATATAAGAGTTTTTTTAGGTGTGTAATCAGTATCCGCACTTAAACGCACTTGTTGTAACACACTGTTCAGTGTTTGTTGACCCCCTACCCCACATTTTTTTCTTGCATGACGTTTTTACTGCGATTTTCTTCAAATCATCAAACTACTTAGTCAGAGCCTATTTTCTATATTGTAATGTTACCATTTCGAAAAATCTAAGAGATTTATGCACATAAAAATATTTCTGCTAGAAATCATACAAGTTATGTCTATTTGGAGCCAGAGTGAGGTTGGGGGGGGGGGGGGGGTTAGGGGTAAGGCACCTGATGTGGATTTTTTTGCCACACAAAGACCCCTCTGTAAAGAGAAAATGTTTTGATACAGGCATTTTAATAATTCTTTCCTTGTTCTATATTCTTGTAACTTGCAGTACATCTCTCTGTCTAATTTATTACAGTAAAATGTGATCTTCCAAACAGTTTTGTGAGTGGGACACTTCCAAGACTCCTCACTTTCTTCACTTTGATGCAAGTGCTTTAAAAGTTTTTATATTACTCTAGTAAATTGCAGTTATCTCTTTGATAGATTGAGCTCCTGTCAATGTCAAAAGGAAAAGCTTCTTTCAAAATGAAAGTTGAAGAAAGTCATCAGAATCCAATGGGCAACCTCCATGGTGGAATGACAGCGACTTTGATTGACATGTTAACTACAATTGTGATAACTACATTGCCCCCACACAAGGTTGCTGCCAGTGTTGATTTGAGCATCAGGTACTAAATCTTAGCTTAGTTTGCTTGTTGACCCTTTTTGCACTTGTTCTGATGTCAAACAATGAAGACTTTTTTCATTCATCACAGCTACTTAAGGCCAGCTCCAGTTGGAGAAGATGTTATTATAAATACAGAAGTTATCAAGATGGGTCGTACACTGGCCTTCACTGCTGCTGAACTTTTAAACAAAGATGGCAAACTTGTGGCAAAAGCCAGACATACTCAATTCATTGGGGAAGGGCAGCCAACACCATTCACTGACATGCAGGAATCATAATTTTTAAGAAAATGTTGGAATTCTTCAAACAATATCAACCTAGCACTAGTTTTTTAGTTAAACCCTTCTCCATCCTGGAAATGCAATTGTCTTTGGGATCCCTTCCCTCCTGATATTTAAATAACTTTCCATAGGTAAATATATCTTCTGGATTTATTATGCAGAAATGATATATGAGCTACTTCTGTTTTGAAACAAGCATATATTTTTCCATGCCTGTCATGGGAGGAGCATTTTAGAAATTCAGTCTTATTATCTCTCCAATTCAAAAGATTGTAAAAAAAAAAATTGATTGAGAAAAGCCAAGCCTAAAAAAATGGGTGGAGTGAATAAATTTGATACTTTCCTTATAGTATTTGACCTTCTCTCAGTCCTTGTCCAGTACACAAGCTTACGAATGCTTAAATATGAGCAATGAAACATGTAAATTTTAATCTACACACTATATGTACAACCCTAATATTGATTACCATTCCACTGATGATGGTGGAAGTGCTGTCAAAGTTTATTTGGGATTGTAGATACCAAAATGTGTTTCATTTTAAAAGAGTAAAGATGGGATATTTAAGTGTTGGTGAACTTCATCTGAAAAAAAAAAAAGAAAAGGTTACAGAATAGCAGGGTGTAAGTATAGTAATCACTGAACAAATCAGCTGATGAACATGATGAATAAATGACCATAAGTAACAGAAAACGCAAAATCTCTGTGTTGGGAAATTTTCATTTTATCGATTAATATTTTCATGTTTATCTAACACTGATAATTTATTTGTTAAAGGTCATGATATGATCTCATTTTAACTCAGTCCACCATGCACTTCCTCTCCTTCTCCACTCTCTTTCCAAGAAAATTGAGATATGCAAATCACTTCATAGTTTGTTTCAAAGGTTTAGAAATGATTGCAATATAAATCGATTTCTGAAAAAAAAGACACACACATGTACAAAAACAAACCCTCAGCTTTAACAGACAATCTACATTCCAAGTTGTCAGGCATTGGCAGAAATAGTTATAATAATGCTTTGAAAAAAATTTTCATCTTTACATGGTGTTCAAAAGTTATCATAATTTTGCAGAAAGTAGTTAATCAAAATAAATTAATTTGTAATAATTAATAATCCAAATATCAATTAGAGTAAAACCTCTAACTGAAATTTCCAGCTTAGCCACTTGTTGAAGAGGGTTTTCCAGTTACTTACAATTTGTTAACTTGAACATACTTGGTCTTTCCCTTTCTGTAACACTCAACACACACACAGAGAAATAAAGAGATTGTAACTTACTTCCTCCCAAGTCCTGGCAGGGGCATGACGTTGTGTCCTTAAGCAAGACGCTTCACTCACATTGCTTCGTCTTCTCGAGTAAGACGTAAAGCCATAGGTCCCGTCTCCTGCAGGGTTAGGGGTAGGAGACGTAAATTTCCCATGCACGAGATTACTGTGTAGTGGATGTCCTCCCCAGGGTGGGATGGGTGGGAAGGTGAGATCGCTGCATGGACTGAAGCGGCTGCCAGAGGCGCCTGATAAAAATGCTGACGTCTGATCTCAACCTTACGATACTGTTAAGCGCGACTGAATATATCCACATAGAAGTCTGCGCTATTTAAGTGTAAAAATGTAAATGTAAGTCTTAACATAGTTAAGACTAAGGTCTTAACAATGCCCATCCTGATTCGAATCATCGAATGTTTTAATTCGAGAACCGAGATAGAGTAATGTGGACTGGGATAGAGGTATCGATCGCGGTGGCTTCTGGGGGTTTAGTTTGTTTGACACAAATTATGTACGCTTACATTTCGTACCATCTAGAAGATCGCAATATGTCGACGAATGTGGCCAGGAATGTAATTCGTCAAATTCTGGCGAGCTACCGGTCAACCAAAGGCTTTGACAGGGTGGGCAGGAAGGTAGAATGACTATTTTTCGTTGTAGGGAAGGATCAGTTCGCATAACCGTACTATTCTAAAACCAGGCCGTGTTCCCAAGGGTGATCTATACATAGTTTTTCTACTCTTCTCTTCAGTTTTCTCTCATCCAATAAACTGTCTGCATAATAAAGTATGGGCTGCTCAGAAATCTTGACCTTTTTTTCCCAGCGTCTGTTCAGTCTCTACACTTAAGCGCACATGTTGCAACACAGCGGCCTGAGTGTTCATTGACCTCTGGCCCACATGTCTCTACGTGACCTTTAACAATAATTTTTTTTTTTAATTTACAAAACAGGGCCTAATTTTTGTCGTAATGTTACCATTTCTAAAAATCTGAGTTTTACATTACAAATGCATTTCTCTAGGGACCATATATAGAAGTTGTGACTATTTGTAGCTGGAGGTGGGAGGGGTAAGGCACCTGATGTGGATTTTTCTGTCACCAAATTACCCTTTCGTAAAGTAGAAATGTTTTGATTAAGTTTGCCTCTTCTATACTCTTATGACTTGCAGTACATCTCTCTATCTGATTTATTATGGTAAAATGTTGTGATCTTCTAAACAGTTTTGTCAGTAAAGGGTGGGGCAATTTTGAAAGACCCCTCTCTTTCTTTACCTTGATGTAAGTGCTTTAAAAGTCTACATATTTTAGTAAACTGTAGTCATCACTTTGATAGATTGAGCTCCTGTCAATGTCAGAAGGTAAAGCTTCTTTCAAGATGAAAGTTGAAGAGAGTCATCAGAATCCAATGGGCAACCTCCATGGTGGAATGACAGCAACTTTGATTGACATGTTAACCACAGTGGTGACATTTACATTGCCCCCACACAAGCCTGGTGTCAGTGTTAATTTGAGCATAAGGTACCTAATCTTTGCTTAGTTTGCCTGTTGACCCCTTTTGCACATGTTCTGCTATCTCACAATGAAGCCTTTTCCATTCATTGCAGCTACTTAAGACCAGTTCCAGTTGGAGAAGATGTTACTATAAATGCAGAAGTTATCAAGATGGGTCGTACATTGGTCTTCACTACTGGTGAACTATTAAACAAAGATGGCAAACTTGTGGCAAAAGCCAGCCATACTAAATTCATTGGGGAAGGGCAACCCACACCATTCACTGACAAGCAAGAATCATAATTTCTGAAAAACATGTTGGAATTCTTCAAACAATGTCATCCTGATACTAGTATTTTAGCTAAACCTCTCTCTATCCTGGAAATTCAATTATCTTTTTTATCTTTTCACTCCTGACATTCAAATAACCCCTCTTGGATAGAGATATCTACTGGATATTGTGCATTAATGAGCTCCTTCAGTTTTGACGTTCTCTCAGTCCTGGTCAGGACTAGGTAAATTTTAATCCACGCACTACATTACAACCCTAATAATGATAACAATTCCACTGATGATATTGGATGTGCTGCCAAAGCTTATTTGGAAATGTAGATAACTTTGTTGTATTTTAAAGGAGTAAACGTGGGATATTTAACTATTGGTGGTTTCATCTGAAAAGATTTACAAAACAGTAGGGTTCGTAGTAATTATTGAAAAAATCAGTTGGTGAACCCCATGAATACCAGTAAACGACCATAAGTGACAGAAAACACCAAATCTCCACATTGGGAAATCTTTACTTTATTTTTTTTTTCATGCTTTTCTGTCATTGACAATTTAGTTATTAAAGGATGATGTGACCTCATTTCAGCTCAGTGCAACTTTTGCGAATGTAAAGAAAGATAACACAAAAATGTTACACTTTTATAGCATTAATTAAGTTCTCTTTTTCAAAAATATGTATTTAGCCAATTTGAAAAAGTCTGTCAATTACCCCTTCTCCATGAACTTCCCCTCTCTATTCTCACTTGCCCCAGGAAAATTGGCGATATGCAAATTACTCATTTGTTTCAAAGGCTTAAAAATGACTGCAATATAAATGTATTTCTGAGAAGAAAAAAAAGAGACATGTACAAAACCAACTGTAACCTTAAGCAGAAAATCTTTGTTCCATGTTGTCAGGCATTAGCAGAAATAGATATAATGATGCTTTGCAAAAACATTTTCATCTGTACAGAACTGATTCAAAAGTTATTCACATTTTCATAGAAAATAACAAATCAAAATAACTTAATTGGTAATAACTTAGTGACCCAACTATTAATTAGAGCAGAACCTCACTACCTGGAACTATTAGCTGAGCTACTTTTCTTGAAGAGGGTATTTTTGCTTACAATTTGCTAATTTGAACACTCTTGATTTGCACTGTTTTCTTATGTCTTCACAGTTCAAGCTAGTGAGGTTTTACTGTTGAGAGTAATGAGCCAATGTTACAAGCTAACTTTTGAGAAGCACTTTTGAAATGATCAAACAGTTCTTCAAGATTGGCCAAAGCCTTTAATCATCAGTTCCAAATCCTGAGAAAAAATTTTAGAATAACAGTCAACAGCTATTCACATATTCTACTGAAAAACTCATTTGAGAAGTTGTACAGGAATTAATGAGATAGATCATAACAAAATACCCACAATCTGTTTTGTATATATACATCATTGACCAAGCCTGAAGTCAAGATGGCTGGATATTGGTCAAGTTCCTTTTTTGTGTTCTTATGGACCAAGACAAAGTTGCAACTACTGATTAAGCAACAATAAAGGAAAAAAAAACAATCACCTAATTGCAAAGGACAACCCCTTTTTAAAGAGCTGCATACCAAGTTTTCTAGCCACTTAGAAAAGCTAGTGATGGGATTTTGATCAAGATTTGAGGCAGGCAGAGAACAAATCCCCGTAACTAGTAAAAATCTTATTTTACCATTGATGTCAATAAGCAGTTTCTTTACAATAAACTAGCTGCAATCATTTCAACCATTTTAATTCCAGGTTAACACCTACCTTCAGAAGCTGTCTCTTGTCATGCTTGTGTCTCTGCTTATAGATACAACACTGAAGAGAACTATGGTATCCTTCCAGCATCTCAAGAGAAGCCCCCTCAGTTGCCTGAACCAACAAATCCAGGAGAGTTGCCAGTTTCTCTTTTATGTCTTCACTGAGTACAGCGCTGCCCCTGGAAGCGTAATCAGCAGATTTGTTCTGCTCCTTTTCTAACGGATTATTGGAAGAGTCTTCACCTATATTTCAAAAGAAATACTCTTAAACTCAAACTATTTGGGAATCCTTACAGGCCTGAAAGCCCTATGATACCAAAGTTAACCCCTTTCCATACAAATGGTAGAAATTTACTCCACAGTGGGGCCTGCAGGCTTAAGTTAGGCATCTTGCACCAGGGAAAACCAGAATGAACTTAACCTACCCCAATGCTACACAAATCACCTCACTCAATTACCGGTAAGCATGAAGGTAAAATACACAAATAGGAGATATGAGATCTGATGTTCTTGGGCAAGAAGCCTTTCCATCAAAGTGCCTCTCTCTAACCAGGGGTATAAATGGGTACAGAAATTGGTGGTAAACTCGACAAAATACTAAGGAGTAAGGACAGTAACCTGTGTTGCACTTGCATCCCACAAACTACAAATAATTCAAGTTGCGGGTGAAACCACAATAACTCCTACACAAGAGGTCAATTGTCTCAAGAGCATACTCTACCATGACACTGTCTCAATCTTTTTTGCAATATTTTGCATTAGAGTGAAAGTCCATGTCTTAATACATTATTCTATTTTCCCCCTTTGCATTTGCACACTTGAAATTCTAGTCATACCTAAGCATATCCACCTCTCTCACCTGCAGGTTCCTTGTCACATTCACTTTCTGTTGCAATATCTTCTGAGCAAGCATCTGAGGTGACCTCATTTTGCAGACTGGAAAACCCTCCAAATAATTTATGATTTTCAAGAGATCTCTTAGTCGACACCAAACTGCTTTGAAAAATAGACCCTGAGTTCAACTGTCCACTTTTAATTTCTGCTGTGAGATTGTCAGATTCTAATAAAACCACATCCCCATCAATAGATGCCACCCCATTCTCCATTAATTCAACATCATCTTCTTCATCCTCCTCCTCATCGTCATCTTCTTCTTGATGGTTTGCTACATCACCTTCTTTCTCAGAGATAACCCCAGGATCCTGTTCACTTTCTTCATTGATTGATCCTTCTCCACAGTCTTCTGGCAAAGCTTCACCACTGACCTCTGCTTGTTCCCCATTCACCTCAACTTGATTCTCCTGAGTAACCTGATCAAGCTCTGAGTCTAACTTTCGCTTTACGTCTGGTTTCCTTCTACTTGGCCTTTTTCCCCAGTATATTGGAGCTTTCTTTCGTCTTGGCTTTTTCTTCTGCCTTGAACTATTGCTTTGTGACTGGGATTCAGGTATAAAGGTTATATCAGACACACCCAACACTGCTTTCTCTACTTGATCTTCATTTGCTGTTTGTTGTTTCAGTGGAGCAGTGAACACAAATGCAGGAGCAGCAGCAGTTGATTTGTCACCTTGGAAGATTAAAAACACCCTTTAAGGCTTCGCTCCTTACACATGGTCTTACACTTCTTCGCCACTGATCTTCCTACAACCCACTGTATCCATTAAATTTTAGTAACAAAGTCTCATCAGGACAAAAAAATTTCTTTACACCAAACTCCCTGCAACTGAAATTAATCCCTTCCTTTTTTGAAGAAGAAAAGAGGTATTTGCACAATTTAGCACCCTAAATAGTACTGATGTGTTCCTAATTATTGCATAGCTGTACTTAGTCAAGGGTAGCCATTCTTCAAGGAGAGGTAATCATCAGCAAACTAAACAATCTCTTGTACCAAATTCATCTTTATCACCAAAATAAAATAAAAGTGAATTCAAGAGCAAATTGTAGGTGCATGGTACGCAATGCAAGTCTTGGACAAAATTTTGACACAAGGTTATAATTATATGCTAGATTAAGGTGAGGTTGATTGCATTTGTAACACAGAAATAAATGCTGCTACAGCATCTCATAAAACTTATGACAACCCATAACTAAAGAAACAAAAAAGTGTTGCTATTGTCACCATTACCAAAAAACACTCGAAATCTCAACTCGATTCTTACCCCTTCTTTCCCTTGCAGCTATGATTTCTTCACAAGTCTGAAAAATTGAATAAATAAATACATTAGCACTTTCAATCTTCAGTGGCAATGATTGGTTCAAGACAATGTGTTGAGGTACACCTCCTACAGCCACTTTTAAGTCATTTTTAAACATCATTATTTACCTTCTCAAACTCTGGCTCTAGTTGTGATATGATTTCCGAGTGAGCCATATCACTTAGTTCACAAGCCCTATGTCTGATAAGCTTGTCCATTGGATCACGATCAGGGTTGTACTTGAGGGCATTGCTTGTGATCAAATCAATATCTGCCAAGTACTGTGCACAAGTACTATACTGATGACAATTGATTTTCTGTAGTATTGTTGTTAGATCCATTGGTTCAGTAATCACCTCAAGGTAATCAGGAACCTGAAAGGAGATCAAAACAAATGGAACAGGAATTTATTTTAAACAACAAAGCTGATCCATGGCAATTAATATTTGTGACATAGGTGGACTTTTGACAACTTAAAAGGGCTTTCAAAATGCCCAAAAATGGAGGTAATATTTTTGCCATAACTGTTAATCTATCTTACACTGTCTTCTGGCCTATATTATGAGTAAATGGCTTTTGTATCAATTATAGAACCATTAAGTTGATCCAACAACAGATTATCCAGTCTGAAATGATAAGAATTGAATGGCAGACCGAAAAGAGAATTACTACAACTGAGATCATAGTGAAAGAGTTAGGATCAACCATCAAATGTTTTGCCAGTTGCAAACAACACTAGCTCAGTAAGTAGACCACCTCTTCCATAAATTCAATTTAAAGAATCTGCCATGATTATCTTACACTGTACATACTGTACCTCAATCAAATCCACTGGTTTAGCAAACTCTTTGAACCTTCGATCTTGGAAAAGCTTTGAGGTAACATCTCTGAGGAATATGCGCAGTTCCCTCATGGTATTCTCCTCATCTTGGCGAGCCCTCTGAAGCTCAGCTTCCGACAACTGCGGTGGGGGTGGGGTAGGAGCAAATTGTAACACTTCCACTATTTTATCTTTTCCTGAAGTATAAGTGATACCACAAAGTTTTAGGCTGGGAGTAAGCAAATCAATGACATTTTCTCCACCACATTAGAGTGTCACTCTCTTTTTCTTGGCAGCCTTGACTTAAAATGTCACAATGACGAAACACACATAGAAATACACATTGAAGGGTCAGTTAAGGTTAAAGGAAAGTCATCAAGTTAAACTGGTGACCTTAACGTTCACCACTTGAAAATGATTTTCCAAACAACTAGGCTGTTACCATGAACAAGGCCAAAGTGGTGATAGATTTTCTGATGTAGCCAAAGTTCTTAAATGTCTTATCAAGAATATCTGTAGGGGTGCAAAACATAGAGCAACATTGCTTTATACAATCCTATTGTAAGCAGTGGTATAGAATTTTTCCAACCTGATTTCTTGCATTTGGGTTGCAGAACAGCCTCTTCAAGGAAGAGGCTATGAAAGAAAGCTCTTCTCTCATCTGAGGTCACATCAGCCACTTGGAATACCTTGAAAATTAGTCAGAGTAACCATTTCATAAGATTACAATTTCTTTATCATTATCATTTCTTTAAATCACAGTCAGTTAACAACTTATCACTTCATTATCAGTGGCTAGTGGCCCATGTTTACCAAGCCACAAAGTGGTGAAGCAAGTGTTCACCACTTGCCACCAACACTGAGGTAAATGTTTATTTAGTACATACTAACACAGTGAGATAAAATAGCACAAAAACATGATTTTAACTCATTTTATTCCTGCAGCAATCAGGAGTAAATCCTGCACATTGCTCACATGTAAATAGCAAAGAATATTCATAGCTTGAGTAGCCAATCAGAGTACGTCTTCAATGCTATCTTGCTTTAGTATTATAACCCATTCCTATTCTCCACTTGGTTTCACGAACTTTGTGTCTGACATATCTGAAACTGCAATGGTCACACCATTAATGCATTAAGCACCTGTCCTGTTTCTGCCAAAAACAGTTCTTTCATGATAGAGGGAAGGTAATTCCAATGGCGATCTGCAGTTACCAAAAACAACAAAGGGACAAGTGGAGGGAGATCCTGAAGCAGTGACAGCAATGTAGCATGCAGACTGTCTCCTGTGGCATTCCACAATGCATCAAAATGGGGTGAATACACTATACATGGTGTTGTACGACGCGCCTCACGAAACAGCTGAAACAGGAAGACATTATTTGATTCAGATGATTATGAGAAGCAGTGATGTAGCTGCTAAAGTAGTGAACTGCATTTAAAGAAGTGGGTGGAAGCAATTGGCTTTCATAGTGTCCCTCCCTAAACAGGAGTAAGAAATAAGTTCTAGCGAGTGGTGTGCGAAACCTGACAAATTGTTGAAAGAAACTCATTAAAGACAAGTACTGCATCCAGGAGAGTAAGCAATAATTGTATTCTTTTTAGGCTATGCTAACCTAATCAACTTTAGATTCCATTTTTCTTTAAAAGTTATTGCATTAAAGGCCAAACCTGAGAACAAGCTTCTTCAGGTGTTTTGGAAGCAACTCCATATAGTCCTGGTAAATCCAAACAGTGCACAGTCACGTGCTCCATTGCATGAAGTAGTGCAGGGGCAACATGTGTTGACTGGCCCATGCCTTGATTCCCACATATAAGGAGTCTCGGTCGGTAAGTTGACATTCCCTTATTTTGGCCATCTGTCCAGCTGAAGAAAGAAGAATGGCAGACCTCCATTGACTCAACATTGTTGGAGTTTTGCTGTACTCTTCGCAGATAGCGCTCACTTCTTGACGAACCAGGAAGAGATTCAAAGATTGGAGGTCCCAAGTCCTCATCTGAGCTTGCTTCCTCATCACTTAAGATAGCAACCATTCTGCTTCGCTGATCATTATGGCTGCTGTTGTTGCTACAACTGGAGTTACCCATCAGGCTACCAGGACTACTCTCTGTCACTATATCAAAGAATTCATAAAAAAACAACAAAAACCTATCTTCAACTCAAACTCACAGGTCAAGAGAATCTAAGAAAAAAGTCAACATTCATGCTACCTATACTGAAAGCCATTTTTATTCCTTTCAGAGCACTTTTGAACACTGGTAGAGAGACCATCTTCTTCAAAATTTCAGAATTTTCAACATTACAAACATTTCATCAGAATTTTTACACTCTGCATCCCACCTCAAGATGAAATTCCCCAACTTTTCCTTGACCCCTAAAATATTTGCACCCATGACTATTTCTTGACTTCTTTCCATGTTTTGGTGATACTGAACCTTATTTTATTTGAATAAAGGCTGATAGTTTCTAAAGAAACTGGTTGGGGCTGCGTCGGTGGGGGTAACGAAATAATTTGGACATATCAACAAAGTTGAAATGGTAAATTGGCCACTGTAACGATTAAAAAAGCTGACGTTTCGAGCGTTAGCCCTTCGTAGGAGCGAAGGGCTGACGCTCGAAACGTCAGCTTTTGTAATCGTTACGGTGGCCAATTTACCATTTCAACTTTTTTGATAAATCCAAATTATTTCATTACCCCCACCCACGCAGCCCCAAACAGTTTCTTTAGAAACTATCAGCCTTTATTCATTTGTATTTTGATTGCTGCAACCCCTAACTTTTGTCAATCCACAGCTCTTATTTTATTTTTCCTATGTCTGGAAGATGGTGCCAATAACATGCTTCTAAAGTAAGCACATGTGCACTGTACCTGTTTTAATATGAGCAGGGGGAAATATTTTTTGAAGGATCTCCAATGCTTGGGTCAAAGTCTTTTTTAGAAGTGGCCCCATAAGGGGGGAGAGAGCCCTGGCTGGAGAAACCACAGAGCGCTGAGAGGCAGGAATGATGGTTGTCATTGCTTTTTGGAAATCTTTAGCAGTCACTTCGATGGAGTTCACATCTAATAGAAGTTTTCTTGTACTGCTGTAGATTTGTGGATAGCGTCTCCTCAAGGCAAAAAGTGCAGCCTCTGTACAAAGAGCTTTGATATCAGCACCACAGTATCCAACGCAGTGATCTGCCACCTCACTTACAAAGGATGGCAAGAGCTTAGGTTCCCAGTCACGCGTATGGATAGTCAAGATACTTCTTCGAGCCTGTAGAAGAAGCATCAGTAACTTTGTCTAAAATAGGTAAAAGTAATTGTAAAGTCTTTAATATCATCAAGAAAATTATAATTGTTAGACAAAATTTTAAAAAAATAGCCTACATTTTTATCAGGAAGAGCAAACTGAAATTCCCTGTCAAAACGGCCAGGACGCCGCAGAGCAGGATCAATAGCATCAATTCTGTTGGTTGCACCAATGACCACAATTTCACCTCTGCTGTCCAATCCATCCATCAGGGCTAACAAAGTTGACACAATAGAACTATGAATTTGGTCTTGACGACTTGAGCGGACTGGTGCCAAACCATCAATCTCATCAAAAAATATGATCGCTGGTCTCATACTAAATGCCTGTATGAAAATCAGTGTAAAATATAGTTTATGGGAGTGAATCATAAAAGAGACAGAAGACAAAACCAAGCAACAACAAAAAAATTTAACGTGGGTAGATGAGAAAGAATACAACCAACTTGAGAGTTGTAACATGACAATAAATTACCTGATCAAACAACAGCCTCAACTGTCTTTCAGATTCACCAACCCATTTACTAAGACAGTCTGCACCCTTCCTCATAAAAAATGCAACCTTTTTGTCACCTTGACTACACTCATTAGCAAGGGCTCGTGCAACAAGTGTCTTTCCAGTCCCTGAAATAAATCAAGGTTACCAGACAAGTATAGAGTTAAGACCTTGAATATTCACTTTTGTCTCAAATTTAATCAGATAGAAACTCGTGGACCTATTAAATGGAAAATGAACTCATTCAGACCTGGTGGTCCATGAAATAGGACACCTCTTGGAGGAGCAATCTTAAACTTCTCAAAAACTTCAGGGTACATCAAAGGAAACAAAACCATTTCTTTAAGAGCCCTTATCTGCTTGCTAAGACCACCAACTGCATCAAACATGACCTTTGTTGTAAAAAGGAAATAAATCAACAACAAAGTTATTGATAAGGACCCTCAAAATCTTGCCAAATAATCATTTAAATACAAACCCTGCGGTCAATGTTCATAGGATCCACATCAGCTAAACTAGATCCAATTCTTGCTCTCTCTTTGAAAATTCCTGAAGCTGCATCATCCATGGTGAAGTTCATTGGAAGACAGCGACCCCTGGCTTTCGCCATGCTCTTGGCTCTTCTGCGTTCAAACTTTCTTTCGTCTTTCTCATTGTCTGAGTCATCTAGAGAAAAAACAGAAAATGCTTTAGGATATGCATTCATGGAATGAGACAGGAAGATAAAATAATATCCCTTCAACTGATAATTTGAAAGTTCCCAAGTCTACTCCCTGGCTTTAATATATCTGACCCAATTAATATATCTAAAAATTGTAAATAAAAAAAATATATATATCAACTTAAATTACAAGTACTCAGTTGGTTCAAAGATCACATTTTCTAGGATGCTTATAAATTTCAGAAAGCACCTCAACAATAAGGGAGGAATTAATTTGGGGAGTCAGCTCCACATCCCACCAATTTAGCAGTCTGTTAGAAGTTAGAGCTACAGATATAACCACTTTTAAAGTCACCAAATACATCCCCAATGCCAAAAGAGGACTGTGTCACTCATCTAGAGAAGAGTTAGGATAACCAACGTACCAGAGGATGAAGTGGAGGAGCTCACATGATGAGCTTTCCTTTTGGGTCTGCGGACTCTTCTGACTGGAGATGCATACTGTGACGATTTTTTCCCTCTCTTTCTTGGCTCTACATTCATATGAAATCTTCTCTTGCCTGAAAACAGAAACAGTTGCAGGATTGACTACCAATTACAAAGCAGAGGGCTTGTGTTTCACAGAATACCAGGGTGGAGTTGTGCTAAATGATATATAGGTGCCATTGTGCACCCTGGTTCTCTTTCTCCATTACTAATAGCAGAACAAGTTACGGTGTGCATATAGCTTTTAATCAAGTCACCACAATACAGCCTTATCCACAAGCATAGTTACATAATATAGACTTGTAAGTACCTTTTTCGTTGGACTTCAAAGGAGGTGCAATGTATCGGTTTGGAATCATTCGTCTCTTTCTTAGTTCATAACCTTTAATATCTTTCTCCTCCTCCTCTTCATCATCATCATCCTCATCATCATCTTCATCATCGTCATCATTGTCACTTTCCTCCTGCTGATCACCATCTTCATGTCGTCTCTTTCGACTTGATCTTTTTTCTGGTGTTGGAGTCTGATCATGTTTTCTCTTTATAAGGTCATACATGCTGGGTGCTTCAACAACATCCTGAATTGGAAAAGGTGTACATAAACCATAAATTGTGTGCTTGAATTCCTGAAAATCATGATCCATTTTAAACATTTTGGCTTGCCCATGAATGAACTTATTCCATGATGTGAAAAGGCACAATCCAAAAAACAATTAAAACAGTGACATCAGGAATCTGGATATAAAATAGAAGACTGACTAAAGAAAAGGGACTACCAATTTTAGCTCTCTGCAGTTGCTTTTTTTTTTTATCCTTTTTTTTATACAATGCATGAATCATTCAGCAAAATCTTTCAACCAAATTCCTAAACCTTTATATGAACAAGTCCTCCTTATTTTCCTTGAACAGATACCAATACAGCGGCAACAAGGTAACAGAAACAACTCCCTCAGTTTTTTTTTATCAAATTCATACTTTGTCACTAACAGGATCATATACAAAAATACTTTTATTAATGCAAAACAATTCCAATAATAAATATTGACAGCAGTTGTCATCTAAACTTCAAAACAACCTTGCATAAATGCCTCTTAAAGGTCGGCACACACGAGGGGACTAGTCCCTGTGACTAGTCCGTGCAACTAGTCCCGGCGACAAGTCTTTGAAGGGTTTACACGAGGAGACCGGTAGCAGGGACTAGTCCCTTAAGGCGTTCACACGAGGGCACTCAATTGCACAAGAACATAGGAAAATTAAGAGGCAAAAGATGTTTCTTAGTCTGGGGCGTTACACGAAAACAATTAAAATTTGGTAATTTTTGATTGTAGCACTATTAAACATCAACGCAAACGGGCTACACGTATTCAGTCGGATTATTCATGCTTTTACGTGTTCAGTTTTTGTTTTTTTTATTTTATTTTTAACACAGTCAAATAGGGTAAAAATTCTATCAAAACAGCTCCAAGACATCTGTATATGTTTACAAAACTAGAAATAGTTTTTTATTCTTCAGTTGTAGAAATCTAGAAGTCAGGGAAAATTTATCATTAGAAACTGCAATGTTTACAAAAAACGGAAGTCACCCATCATACTGACATCATATTGGTTTATTTACCGTTTAGTCGCAGGGACTGGTCGCACAAACAGTTCACACGAAGGGACAAACATTTGTTTCATGCGACAAGTCCCTGCGACTGGTCGCAGGGACCAAATTTTGGTCCCTGCGACCACAGAAATGTGTAGTTCACACGAAGGGACTAGTCACGTGAAACTGGTCGCAGGGACTAGTCGCAGGGACCAAATTTTGGTCCCTGCAACCACAGAAATGTGTAGTTCACACGAAGGGACTAGTCACGTGAAACTGGTCGCAGGGACTAGTCCCCTCGTGTATGCCAACCTTAAATGTCCTTCAAAGCCAATGTTTGGAAATTAAAAATTATGTTAATTTGAAGACAAATACAAACACCAAGCAAAAAATCTGCAAAATTATACAGATTTCTTACTATTTCTTTCCTTAACAAAGCTTGAAGTTGAGGGGCAAACATATCTAAATAGAATTTTGTTATATAGAGACCTGTACTAGGGTGGGGAGATGACAAAACACGGAGCCCTACTTCATGGAGTACCCTATGGAGTACCTGACTGGAGTACCCCTAAAACTCATGTATTGGTCAAATAAAATACTTTATGAACATGGTGAATCATTTAGATGTACATATCCTGATATATTTTGAGCTTGTCAGCTCTCCGATTGTCGCAGTTCGATGTAGTACACCAATTGACCGCCATCTTGAAATTAACATTAAACTGCTGACCACTTCCAACGGAAAGCTTTAATGTAGCTAGCATCCATGAACGTTATCGTTAACAGGCCAACTTCTATCTATTTTCATGTGATCTTCAAGAGGCCAAAAGGACGGATATCCTTCATTCCGCAACCGGTTTTCCGTCTTTTAAAATACCTGTTTGTGTGGTGTCTGTAAGAGGTGTAGTGCTCCATTTAATAACACAAGGCCTCATGGGTTTCTTAATTGTGCGAAGCCATGAGGATACAAGCTTACATTTGTAGGTTGAGACTTAAAAAAGGTAATCCATATCTTTAAACTGAGCTTCTCCTCACCCATCTATTTGTAGCGTAATAAAATTGAGGTATGTAAACAAACCAAAAAAAAAAAACAGTGACAGGTCGGCAAATAAATCCAACTGGGGCCGTTGATTTGGGAAATGTAGTAAGCTTAAATATTTTACCTCGTGCAGAACTCGAAACAGTGGGTTTTGTTCATCACATGGAGTTTTTTGTCTTCCCATCAAAGGACTCATTACACAGCGGTAAAACCAAAATGGAGGAACCCTTAAGACTGAGAGCCCTAGTCACCTGTCCCCCCAAAAACTAGATTGCATCGGACTGTGACATTTGGAGAGCCGGTAAGCTCAAAATATTTAGGATATGTACATCTAAACGATTTACCATGTTTATAAAATATTTTATTTGACCAATACATGACTTTTAGGGGTACCCCATTAAGGTACTCTATAGGGTACTCCATGGAGTAGGGCTCTGTGTTTTGTCATCTCCCACTGGGGTGTGCTACATTTTACCATACCTGCTCTGAGAAAATAAAGATTGGAATTTTGGGTAAACAGAGTTCTCCCCAGATCTTTATTCTATATTTGCAACAAGTGAATAATTTGAAGAATTTTACCCTCTGCAATCAGGGTTTGACAAAGTTATTGCAGTTCTAGTAACAAAAGAGATTCTATTCAAAGCAAAAAAATAGCAGGGGACTCCCTGAAAGGTGAAAAATTAGCATATCTGTGACTGGCGCCAATGGGTAGAAAATGGCGCCAATTTCAAAAAAACAAAGCAATATTAATATTTTACCTCGTCACCCTCGGTTTGAGATTCGCTCTCTTCGTCATGCAGAAGTCTGTTTCTTTCAATTTCCTTCTTGGGGGATTTCGAATTTCCAAATGCAGTCATGTAACGGTGATCTGTTAGCATAGTAACATTTAAGTTTTCATAAACCTTTCGCGGTTTGCGATCGCTTCGCCGTGTCTTGTACAAGATAGTTTCTGTAGTTTTCTTCCTATCCTTCCGTGGCAAAGATTTCGAAGATCTCTCTCCCTTACCTATGTTGCAAAAGATTAAAACTAAATTTTCTCAAATGAAACAAATCAATCTTCAACACAGAAAGGTAACTTAAGCAACCGGAAACTTAAAAATCTACAAATCTTCTCACATGCCTACCTCGCTTTAGCGAATTCCTGGTTTCAACGTGAACAGAAGATCCATTTAGGAGCTCGAGACTGAATTGAAAGAAAAATTAGTTGAAATTTTCCTTTTTCTTAGAAGTTAGATTGCCATCAACCTCCCTGGCGCTTCATTACTTTAAGCACTGGGAACAGATTCCAATACAGACAGAAGTTTCATAAATTTGAACTTACCTTTCACTTCGACAAGTCGAACGTGTCAATGGAACAGTGCAAGCCGGTAGTTTGGGATACTTATCAGTACCATCATGGCCCCTTCTACTTCGTAAACGACGTCTCCCAGATGGAAAAGGTGTTGAATCTAGTCCACTTTCATCGCTAGAAGGAACCTTTCGAAGTTAAGAGGCAAGGTCAACCGATTAGTTTCCTGATTTCAGGGTCTGTATGTGTGCAGAGCCCCTGACTGCAAACTAATCGCGGTCTATATAACTTTTTAACCAACAAACGCAGATTATACAGCTTTTAGAACTTACTTTCTCTTCAATATTTCCTATATTTTTCCCTCTCCCATTTCCAGACCGCAAAGTGCGGATAATAAGCGAATTTGTCCTTGTTTTCACCATGATAATTTCCTTCGCTGATCGGCCATTTTCAGGACTGCGATTTTATAGACTAAAGGCAATATCCCGGATATGCAGACCAAAAGCTCTGTATGTACCTGCCTTTGGGTTTCCGGGTATTCCCGCGGGATCGATAACGTCGCTACTACATGTACAATGCTTTCTATTCCTTGAATTTCTGCTCTTCATTTCGTTTTGTTTGCTTCATTTGTTTTTATTTATCTCATTTCCAATAACACAAAGACAGCAAATAGGAAATCTTTCATGTACCACCTAAGGAAATTGTAATTTTTGGGGTCCTGTCTAACTTCTGAGTCACCCGTTATAACTTGACCAAGAAACGCGGTTAAGACTGGTGTCGATTTAACGTGATCATTATTTCGTTTTCTCTCCAACCGAAGACTAGACCATAAGAGCGACTTTTTTTCAAGACCGCCTGAGAGGTGGCACATCGACCGAAAACTATCCTCATATTTCAGTCAGAGACACCTCGTGGTGAATGTAGAAGTGTGGTAACGTTTTTTTTTCAGACTTGCTTCTTTATCCTAGAAAATTCACGAAAACTGAAACGAGCGTCGGTAGCCGTAAAATGGCGGAAATCAGTGCCCCGATTAGAGGCAAATGAACATTGCTCATGAAAAGCGCACAAGAAAGCAAGTCCGTATCAATTTAACAGATTTGTATAGGAAGGATAGAGGTATGGTTTAAGTCTAGAACGGGACCATTTCATTCAATTTGGAGCTCATGGAACACTTGAAAATCACCAATATTAGGCGGGTTCATACTAGGCATTTCAAGTGCACTGGAGGAGCATTTCAAGTGCACTTGAGACGAACTTGTGTGTGAACGGGTTCAAACCGTTTCGCTTCAAACCGTTTCGCTTGACTGATCGTAGTTAGTCGTCTAGGAAACCAGAAAAGATCGAAGCCCCGAAGTGCACTCTCAAGTGTGGTCGATACCTTTCTTGAGAGTGCACTTATCCAATCAACGGGTTTAACGCTAATTAATGACTTGTCAATCATTTGTAGATGGGAATGTTTCCCGAAACGCGCTCGATTACTGCGAAAAGCTGAAAACTGACCACTTTAATATCAAGGTGGTTCACTTTGCGGCAGTATCACGGCGTTTTTCAGGCAAATGGTAAATCAAATGGTAAATCTGGATGATCTCCTGGACATCAGTTTAATGTAGGTTCTGCCTTTTTCATCCTTTACCGAAGACGAGAGGGCTTTTCTTGGATCATTGGAATCTTTCAGTACCCGTGAACAGCAAAGCAATGAAATTATTTTCCTTTTTAATTTTATTTACAGACACAACGTAGATTCTAGGCTTAGTGCGTCCGGTATTAGAAACGAAATGCAATTTACTCCTTCTGTTTACTCCTTTGAGCCTATTCAAAGCAGGAGTTTGTCAAGTTCACCGTCATTACAGGGCCATCACGTTGAGTTCCAGCCCTCTTCGACAACGAAAACGTAAAGTTTCTTGTAGCGGAGAAAATGCGTGGAGAAGGCTTACATGAATAAAACTAGCTCGTCTTACCAACCGATTGAACCAGATAAACATTAACGTCAAAGTATTCTTCAACCTCCGTGGTCGCATAGCGATCAGTCTGGCATTAAAACCAAGAACTGCAGAAATTTCCGCGAAATATGATTCCACAACTTAGACAAGTTTCCGCGAAAACTGCATTAAAGTCACACCTGCATGTGAACGTGCGAACGTTGTTTCTACAGAAAAAACTGAAGTGCACTTCAAGTACGTTCCAAGTGCAATTGGACTCAAGTCCGCTTGAAGTGCACTTAAGTGCACCTGAGGGTCTAGTGTGAACCCACCTATTTCAAAATCCAAATATCGCATTTCGTAGCAAATTTTCAATTATCATTTTCCCCATGGGGTATAACTCAGAATCGGTTCAAGTTAGGCTCGTGATAAATGGAAATAGTGTTGTTTTCGAGGATATAAAAATTAGTTTGGGGATTTTCATTTCCGCACGGAAAAACCAGGCTGAACTTTGTGAAAATCGCAACATCGGCATACTAGTGTAGCTGAAACACACTCAAGCATTTGTCATGCAACGCTGAAATTTAATATTTCAATCTTGTTCCCATCTTGTAATTCTACGGTCATGAACATCCGTGAATAAGGTTTTTCACAAACTTGTCAATGTGATGATTTTTCTTATCATTAAGTCATCGCTGTGAGACTTGCTAACTTCGCAGCAGAGATTGAGTGTTATAACATAACTAAAGCAAAGCGCGCACTCTGATTGGTTAATTCAGCATCTACTATTTGCCCATGGGTGCATGCTGCTGACGTGAGCAAATGCTAAGACTATTTTTCCACGCGCGCTTGTTTTTTCTGATCACCTAAGATTTGTTAAATAAAAGGGAACTCTTGTTCCAATGTATCAATGTTATGTTATAAAACAAATGGTGAACGCCATAGCGTGTACTATTGTGTTATGGATGCACTTGGGGAGTTTGCTAAATACTCAAGAAGCTAGAGTCGCACTCGGCTATCGCCTCGTGCGACTCTTACGCTTCTTTCGTGCTTAGCAACCTCCCTAATGCATCCATAACTCAATAGTACGCGCTATGGCGTTCACCAATTGTTAAATATCTCATAATTAGAAGAGCCAATAAGCAAAACACAAAACAACAAAAAGCTATAGCAGAGCAAAGGAAAGAGAGGAAAAAATTATGGAAAAAAAAAGAAGATTAGGGAAAGGATGAAAATCCGACAGAGTAAAGACGAAACAGAGGCAAAGTACAAAATGATTGAAATGGAGAAGAATACCAAGGTGAACTAGAACTGAGGATAAATGTATAATGAACAGTGTGCTATTTGAAATCACTAATACAAACAAAGAATCTTAATGCAGTAAATGGCTTGAAGAATCTTAGCTGAATTAAGAGAGTTCTTCCCAAATTGAGAGTTTTACGTATGATGCACGATCCTCGCAGTAGATAGCGCTATTTAAGCAATAGCGAAATTCAGACCTGAAAATTTATCACTTTCACGGGTTATCATTTATCACTTTCACGGGTTCATTACGAATCAACTTAACGGCCTGCTCTCAGTTGGCTTGTTAGCTCAATTGGTTAGAGCGCTGCACTAGTATCGCAGAGGTCAGTGGTTCGAGTCCCGTACAGGCCTGATTTTTTTCAGGTCTGAATTTCGCTATTGCTTAAATAGCGCTATCTACTGCGAGGATCGTGCATCATACGTATCAAATACCGCAGTTCAAAATATATGATTTTCATATATTTATTCTATCTCATATCTTGAGAGTTTTAGTTACAAAACTCACGGAAATGGAATTCAATCTTTTTAGTCATTGGTTAGGCTGGAAACTGTTCGCAAACTGAAACAACTGTGTCGAGAAAAAGGTTATGCTTTGATACTTCAGCTAACGTTACTTCAGCTAATGTCGTGGTGTAATGTCATTTCTGAACACCTATAGGCTCTCAGCAATACCAACGTTGAGGCGATAATATATTTAATTTCAGATCGAGTGCCAATTCTTAACACAGCCTCCAGAAATCCGACCAGATCGCCTGTTCGGGCATCATTGTTCTTTAGGCGTTGGATAAAGGAAAGGGTCACAAAGCTGCGTTGTAGTCTAGAAGGGTTATCCAGCCATACTAAAGGAATAACGCGCTAGGCTGATCGCAGAATTAGGAATTTTTTTTAAGAACAGTTTTCTAGGTAACCCTTTTTTCAGGTTTTCTTTTCTAAGAATTATTATTTGAAGGAAGTTTTCCAAAATGTTGCAGAGCGCCGGTCTAGTCAAACTGCCAAAATGGCACGGCACGTTGTTCAAGATTTTTTTTTAATTTGTGGCTTCCTTGCAGAGACTTCATGAGGTGGTCTCTTTTATCACGGAGGTTGTGCTAAGGAAGACAAACAGGCAGTTGCCACAAAGAATAACTTATTACACGACTCGGGCAGTCAGAGGGCCAATAACTAAAATCAACCAATCAAAATGCTCTATTGCCGGTCAATATTCTCTCATTATTACACGACTCGGGCAGTCAGAGGGCCAATAACTAAAATCAACCAATCAAACTGCTCTTTTGCCGGTCAATATTCTCTCAGTATTGGACCGGGCACTGTCCCGAATGGTCCCGAATGATACCGCACTTGTGTCCCTTTGAACTTTAGTCGTATAATAAATCTCTTATTAAACAAGCTTGCTCGGCACCGTACTGGAAGAATATCGGCCCTCGGTCTTTTTTGTACGGACCGAGCTGCGCTCGGTCCGTACTGTCAAGACCTCGGGCCGATATTCTCCCAGTACGGCCCTCGCGCTTGGTTAATAAGATATATTTCTTACTAACTTAGCGTGAGGGCCGTACAGAGGATTAATGGCCCGAAATCGTGGCAGTACAGAACGAGCGCAGCGAGGTCCGTACAGAAACGACCGAGGGCCAATATTCCCCAATACAGCTCGAGCAAGTGATGTTACTAAGTATTTTATTATACGACACTCGGGAAAACACTTTTATTAATGTTTAATTTTCCGGCTTTCACGAACAAAAGTACACGGCTTATGATCCCTTCCTTGGAAACGGTCCCTAGGGCAAAATCCCGACCAAGTAAGAACTACTCAGAACGCTCGGATTTACCACAAGACTGTCCTGCCATATTGTAATATTATAAGTTGTTATAACCTTCAAGCTCGAGGTATTTTCATCAACATTTTCTTTTCTCATTGAGTTTTTTTGTTTGAAAATACAACTCCTTGCAACCTTTTTACCTCGTGATTGCGTTGTTCTGCTCGAAATTCATTGTAGAGAAAGAGTCACCAATGATCACAAGTTTGCCTTTTTTTATGCAGGTGTGGTTATAACTCAATCGAATTATTTTTGCCTAGCGTACTAATTGACATTCTTCAGTTTTAGGTTTTGACGGTAAAAAAATGTTGAATCGGTGTCAGTGACATTGTACACCGATTAATTCGCCGCTTCACATTTGGGGCAACCCACGGGCTTTTGACTGTTGTCCTTTGAACCTAACTAAGGTGTGGAAGGGAATTTGAACCGGAAGGGTCAAGTCTTTCCAGTGGACTAATGGTGGTTTATCTTTTAATATGGAGGCACCTAAAGCGAATGGCTCAGAAGATAGGGTCAATCAGGTCTAGGTTTTTAAGCTTGAATAGTCAAATCAATCGCTGGTCAACAAAAAGAAAGTCACGGTCGCTGATCTTGCCTTTTACAACAGATGTGACAATGAAATGAGGGCATCCGTGGGAAGATGTCTTTCACGGCTAACGGTTGAAATTTTGGCCATTTTATACGGCTAACGCTAAATTTTTTACGGTTAACTTTATTTACGTCTGACGGTTAAAATTTGTCAATTTTTACGCCTAACGGCTAATTGTTTTTCCGTTCTACGGCTAACGGTTAACTCCATTGAGACCCACTAAAATCTGGCACTTGGGCAGGGCATTTGAACATGGTTTTGGCCCAGGGGGGTGGGAACCAATCTTCAAAAGTTAAAATTCCTGAGGAGAGGTGATGTTGAGGTTTCAGTTGATCAACGCATCATATTTTCTTCTAGCATAACAACTTTAGCATTCCTCCGTCTAACGATGCCATATGTTTGATAATCACCGAAAAAAAAAAAAACCCTATCACAGTGTATTCATTCACTCACGATTGAGTCCAATTATTTAGTTCCTATTAACCGAGCGGGAGGTCTGTATGGGAGAATTCTCCGACGCAGACCGACCTAGCTC